>NW_016690429.1:0-226645 GCF_001604755.1 Lepidothrix coronata
CTGTGACACAGAGCCAAGATCTGCACATACCTGGGTGCAGAGTGGGGTCCTCAACCTGTGTGAATGACAGGCAGAGACCCCAGTCCTTTACAGGGGTTTCAGTGCAGTTGCTGGGCTGTGCAGTGAGCACAGCGCTGCACTGCTGGGGCTGCTCCTCTGAACTGGAGCACAAAGACTTCACTGAAGAGAGTTCTTAGGTGCTGCTGCCTGGGCATCTTGCTTCTAAGTGATGCCTGGGTTTAATAGCTGGAGCCTTCAGTTAAAATGTGCTTTGTCAGTGGTAGGAAAACATGCCTTTGGTTATGTTTTTCCTGGAGACTTTCCCCAGACAGCATACTGCCCTTCTCTTCAGACTGAAGGGCAAGACACTTTGCTGGCATAAGCCTGACCATTTTCTCTGATACAGAAGGACCTTTCAGTGATTTGGACCAGCCTAACAAATGATGTATAACTTAAACATCAATGTTTGGTTTATATATATGCACATATTAGCAATTCAGATCCAAATATTCACTCACTTAAAATGCTTGAAATCATCAGTCTCACATTTATTTTGTATCTTCTTCATACTGTTGTCCTTCAGTAGTGCTAGTGCCTGCATATGATCCTCCCAACTTAAAAATTCATATAGTCAGTTAAACAATAGGCTTGGAACATCCATTATCATTAGAAGATAAATAAGGTCTGTAAAAATGGCTTTTCTTACACAGTGTAAGTATTTTTCCCTCATTACAATTGGATGCTGAAGTTTGCTGGTTCACAGCAGTTTCTGCTCATCAGAGGTGCTGAGACACAAAAGGGACTCGTCTGCAGTGACATGGGAAATGAGAAAACTGTCTGAGGAAAATCAGGCTAATTTAACCTCTTTCCTAATTTGTTCTAAAGCCAAAGAGTTAATTAGTGCAGTTAAGTTTCTGGTTGGTGAGAAGAACACTTTCTCTGCATAGACAAATGACAGTGTATACCACAGATTTAATTAAAGAGAACAGAGATAAGTACTGCATTGTATGCTAAAGTAGTGTTTACTATAGCAACTGATTACTCTGCAGACAGCTTGTTATTTTTCTTTCCAATTTAAAGTGAAGATAAGAAATATAGAAGGATGATAAATATTTGATCTGAATTGTACCTTTTAGGGAGGTGACTGAAAGACATTGAGAGCACTTATATAAGAAATAAAGCTACAAAATCCTTGGGCAACATAAATTGGCATATTTTGATTAATGAGTGTTGTTTTATACCAGTTGAGAAGCTAACTCCCAAGAGAGCTCATAAAAACTTTTGTATCTTCAAACCTTTCTACGAAGAGCTGGACTTTTTAGATCAATGTGCAATGGCCTGATAAATTGTCATCCATTTCTTCCGAGAAAGTGAGGGAGAAGTGACTGGAAGCAGTGCTGTTGTTCTCTGGAAAAAGCTGTGACATAACAAAGAGATGGTATCCTAATCCTTGTCCTGTCAGAGCCTCTACCTTTGTCACTTCTGCAGTTGCTGTACAATGTTCCCTCCTCTGCTTCAATCTGGTGGTGGTGTAAGCAAGAGGGCTTTCTGCTGGGGCGTAGATTGAGGAACAGTTCTATTTCAGATCCATTATATTACTTTGGCAAGCTGCAGTGCTACAATGTGCCTCAATTCCTTCATCAACACACTCCTTCTAAGCTTGCCTTTCTCATTCCACTACCCTTTCCTTTGTGAAAGGCAGGATTGCTCTAGGTGAGAAGTGGTCTGGTGTTTAAATTCAATTTATTTGCGCTAGAGCATTGCCTCTGCCGTGGACTGCTCATGTTTCACTGCATGACAGGGTTATTCTGTCCAGGTTAGAGCAGACTAAATGTAAAACAGGGACAACAAAACTTAGTTATTACCAAATCATCTGGGAAGAGTCAGGGCCACAGCTTTGCAGCTCCACAATATGGAGGTGGTGGTGGCAAACAGCTTGTGTCTTAAAGTTAACAGTGAGAACCATGATCCTGGTGGAGCAGGAATTCCAGGATCATGCAGGGAACATGAGGTTCAAGTACTGCAGGAGGCAGAGAGCTGTGAGTGCTGCTGGCTCTGTGCACTCCTCTCAGAGCACACACCAAACACTCCCTGGAATCCAGACTGCTCCCAGCATTCCGCTCACATTCCCAACACAGGAGAGCAAAGCCAGACTTTGCACGTGTCAAATTTATAAAAGAATAAAACCAGACTATGTGAGCTTCATTATTCCTTTATTACTATTACTATTATTGTTATTATTAATGTGTGTGTATTGCATGTAATTGTGGCATGAGCTAATTTTAATTAATTCCAGATAGCCTTTTTAACTAGAAAGTTTAGGTTGTATTTCATTAATGCAATAGGCTCTGACTTTCCAAGTTTCCTCAAAATGAAACAATTTTCTTTTCAAGTGTACATCACTGAAGTCAGAGAGACATAATATTCCCAACTGTATAGAACAGCCTGTGGCAACTAGGTTAGAGCTGTCAGTTTTACACATGGGGTGCCTGACAAACATATTATACATACAATTCAAGGCTGACCTTATACTGCACCTGAATTTAAATCTGTGTGCTGCACAATGCTTTATATCCTAAATAGGCTGTTAACACCCTCTTGCAGCCCTTCCCTTTTATAATGGGCTATAACTGCAAACTCTATATTGTCATGAGAAGCAGCCAGAAGGTAACACCATAAAATTAGTTAATTTTAACATAAAGATGCCAAATCACTGCTGCACACATTTGAAAAATACATTTTCTTTTAAGTAGTTGAGCGCTTCCAGATAGGAAAACTGTTCCATAAAAATTCACCATGTTTCCCAGTGTTTTAAAATGTCCGGTGTCTCTGAGCTTCTGCAAGTCCTGTGAGGACACTTGGTGGTCAACAGGCTATGAGTGGTCACTGTGAGGCAATAATGTGGACCACATTTTGCTAAGCTTTTCCAGCTGAAGTAACAGGGATTTTACTCAAACCTCTTACTCCATCTGTGAGATAATCATCTCCAAAATAGAAATTCCTGGTTCTTCTAGTTTGGAGATGCTGAGATATCAGCCAGTGCTTTCAAAGGGTATAGCATAGACGTTTACCAAGGATGAAATCCAGTGCCAAAGTCCTGATGACTTCAGCAGGGTGGAATTTCTACTGTAACCCTAATGAGAGCCCAGCCATGCATGACCCACAGAGCAAAGCAGGGTGCTTCCTCTGCTTTTGTGGGAAGTAATAATTTGCTACTGGGGAAGTAATAATTTGCTTCCTCTCTTATTATGACTGGAAGATTTTCAAAGTCTTTGCAAGAGGTGGTGTAACTGCAGCTAGTGCAGGAGGAGGGGGTAGCTGGGAAGGGGGTGGATTCTGAGCAATTTACTACAACTCAGTGTAAACTTCTGTAGGGTTTGTAGGAGGAGGGAGGAGGGATGTTGGAGCTGATGCTTTGCCACTGCTCTACACTAGACAGTGTAGACTCTCTCTACCCCTGTCCCCCCTTAAGCCTCAAGCCCAGGCAACAAGTTTTCAAAGCGCAAGTGTGGATTCAACCTGTCTCCAAAATGTATTCTGCCCACCTATGGTCAGAGGGAAACTTTTTGGAGTAGGTTTAGGATGTTTGTGTCATAGAATTTAAGCAGTGCCTGTCCTGATTGCACTGGCACACGTGCAGGTCATTTTGTCACCTGGGGAGAACAGGGACAGGACTGCAAAGTGCTTCAGGCTCAAAGTGTTGTTATGCAGGTTAAAACTGCTGTAATATCAGCACATCAGCCCTGCTGCCTAGTAAACGGGAATGTGGAAGGAATCATGGAATCAAAGGGACTCATCTGCCTACTCAGTCCCTATGGTCTCTCCCTCCATGGAGGTCTGGTCTGGTGCTGTGACACTGTACACTCAATGGCTGTGTCTGTGCACAAAATGCAATCAGAGCATCTCTTACCTTTCATGTGCTTGTTGCTGCAGAGCTGTGCTGTTTGCATGTCAAATCACCCCCTCATTTCTGCTCAGAACAAAAAAGATATAACTCATTCAGCCAAGCCAAGCTCAGGAGAGGTCCAGAGCAAGGAATCTGATTTCAGGTTGACCCAAGCAGTTTGAAGGCTGAGATCAGGATCTCAGTCTGGGCTCTGCAAATCAGGCTTGGCTCTTTGACTTGTTTCCAATCCTCAACAGGAGCTGGCTGGGTCTGGCTCCTTTCCCTGTCTCTGTGAGTTCCTACCATGCCTGGCACCTTGAGCAACAATGGAAAAGAGACTGCTTTTCTTGGCATAAACAAATCCTTTTGGAAATGTTTTCAGGCATTTGGAAGAACTTTCTGGAAGTATCCCATTTCAATCTGTAGATTCCCTTTGTTATTCTTCTACATGCCCCTGTCAAGTACTAATAGATACTATTTCCTTTTAAATTCTTTTGGAAGTAAAATCTTTAGGATTACTGGTTTTGTTTCCTTTGATTTGGGTAGTTGCCACTCATCAGACTTTAGAAATCTGGCTGCTGTACTGGCTGGACTAGGGCACGGTATAGCATGTGTATTGTTATAGTTAATGAAATTATTTCACACTGGTGATGCTTTACTAACAAAGTAGTAATTAATTGATTGGATTAGTTTCTGTAATTGATTGCCAACTTTCTTAACAGGCTTGTGCTCAGAAACTTTTAAACGTAAGACGACTCCTCTCCTTCCTCTGGAGACGCCTGTCTTGTGTGCATTATGAAATGGGCACAGCCTATTAAGGTATTTTTCCCTGCTTGGATATGACAGATATTCTCAAAGGAACTAAACTCATTTCTGCACAATGTGCTAGAGACCTGAAGAAGTAAACTATAATTTATCTTCCCTGAGTAGCTCTTCTTAGTTCAGTGCCTAAGCTGGATCACCTTCCCATGAACTTTGCCCATGGATGTTTATCTGTGGACCCAAAGCTGTATGGATTTACTTTCATAATATACAAATAATTTTGCAGATGAAGTTGAAAACAAACATTTTATCACTGATTTCCTATAAATTAGACATTGACAAAAATTTGACTAGTTACACAGATTCTATAACATTCTTGCATATTGACTTTTAATTATGCACTGTTTAATCAAACAAATAACAATGTCTTTCCCATCAAATGATAGGTAAAGTCTGCAGTCTCTATCACGACTTGTTTTCTTAGCTTATCCTCTAGATTTTGTGAGTTGAATGAAAATGCAGAATTTCAAATGTGTCGAAAAGTAAAAAGGAAGCCTCTAGTATTCTGCAACATTCTTACTTGGAAGAATGCTCTGTTGAAGTTGGGTTAGATGTTTGGTTGGCAGTGATTTAACTGGCACAGGCAATTGGACTGTTTAAACATGCTCCATATGCCACAAAGAAACATTCTTTCAAGGTGCCCTTATGCTGCACATCCTTCTTTTGTAGGCTGAGGTTTTGGTCCAGGACAGGAAGTTTTAATCTGTTTTCTGTGATCAAAGAGAGAAAAATGACTGGGTGTTAAGCATCGATTCTCCTGTTAGGATTAGTACATTGCTGTCACAGATGTACTAACCCTCAATACTAGTAGGTAAAAGGGCAAGAAAGCAATTCCTTTTGGGCTTCTTCAGTATCACAGAGTTGTTTAAAAAGCTTTTCCCGTGGGTCAGATGATCACTTAAGCAAAGTCATGGTACTGCTGCTCTGAGAAGAACCCGTGTCCCTAGGGATGAGCAGACATCAAAAACAAGACCTGTTGACTGTCTCAGGTGTCAGCTTCTCCTGTGTAAATAGGCTGGTGGCTGCTGAATACCAACCTCAGTGTCCCTGTGAATAGTCTGAGCTTGCTATTCTGAAGCTTAAAGCCATGAGATGATCCTGTAGGTCGGTGCTTCTCTGCATGCCTCTCTTCTTCACCTAATTCTGACACAGGGATAGTCCCTCTTTGCAAGACAAGAGGTAGAAGTCACAAATACAGAGAAATTAGTTTAGGAAGATAGTCAGAAAATACTTCTGGTAGCCCTTCTGATTGTGGTAGAAGTCACATGCTATTTCCTTTCAAAATAGCCATCCTTCTGGTTTTGTGTTTTCTAGCCTGATTTTGCTCATCCCAAGATTCCTCTTGAGCCCGTTGCTTCTCTGTAGCAACAACTGTGATTCCTCAAGGCATTCCTCAACTACAGTCTAAAAGCACAAATAAAATGAAACTATCATGAGGACGTTGTTCACATGTGTAACTGTGGGCTGAAGAACTTTCTGTGTGTTTGATTTGTTGATTAATCTGAAAGCTTCCAGAGTTTATGTTAGAGTCCAGTTTATGGACACATGCTGCCAGTGAGGTGGGCTGTGCTAAGATGTGCTTAGAATATATGCATGGAATTGTTTTATGCCCATATAAAGTTTAAATGTTGTTTTCTCCAGGTTGTAATATCATGATTCTAAGCAGTGAAGAAAGAAAAAGGGTTCTGTACTAAAATCCCACCATTTGAATGAACAATAGTTATTAGTGCTTAAAATTTTTTTATTACAGTGTAAAAAATACTTATCTCTGCTCCCCTGTGCATAACAGTGTGGGGAGGAAAAAGGTCTAAGGAGTCCTAAAACATCTGTATTTGCTGTTATGTGAGACACATCAACTATTTTCCAGTGCTCTCACTGCTAAGCAACTTGGTAGCAATTAATTCTTTGAAAAGAAAGTATTTTCTTCAAGTGCCAGAGCTGTTCCTTTAACATCTGTTAGAAAGTTACTGGCACTTAGGACCTTAAGGGAGAGATTTCCCAGTTTTAAGTGGAGTTTTAACTTGTTGCTTCCCTTTAGATTTCTTCTGTAGGTAATGAAGACATGCTGACTTCTTCAGGTATGATTCAGATCAGGACTAGTCTAAGTCACCATCTGGAGATACAGACTTTTTTCTAGGGACTGTAGAAGGTACACAGGATTATGGTACTTGTGCCACAGGCACCTCAGGTAGATGCTTATGCTGAGCTGAGCTGGGACAAAAACAGGCCCCACTGTGTGTCTGAGGAAAATAATAGACTAAATTTATCCCATTCCTTGTTTGGGTTGGAACTACTCCAACCCAGCTTGTTATTTCAGTGAGTACCAAAGAAAACATAGCTTTAAATATAACTTTTAAGTTTGTAGGTGTGCTGTTTCTGGTGTATTAGAATCAGTTAGCACCATCTATCAGTCCTGGCATCAGGAAGGTACCTCTGTGAGGTGTGCACATATATTAAAGGATAAAATTGGAACAGTAGAGGTTCCACTGAAATCAAATATCCTGACCTTCTAGAGCTGCAGTTTTCTCAGTGCTAAGAGGGTTATGCAGGCAGTTTGCTAGGACAATTAATACGTTAGCTGTTGCCAACTGCATGTTAATTTGCTGTTAATAATTGTTATTCAATAACTCCAGGAAAAATGCAGGAAGTGTTAAAGGTTCAGTATAATTCTTGGCTGGAAATAACTCCCTACTGCAGTCTCTGGTGCCACAAGAGAACACATATTCAGTGGTCAAATTCAGCTGTGTACATTTCCTGAGAGATGCCCTGCATACCTCCAAGTGCTGAGGATTAGCCAGATATACAGCAACATATTTTTGTTTTAGCACTCCAGCATGTGGGCTTGGAGTCCTCAGCTCAGCCCTGACAGCCTAAGCTGGGCAGGTGCAGGACATCCATCAGTGAGAACAGCTATCCTAGGGCTAATGAAGGAAGTCTCCAAGAACTGGGACTTGCATTGCCTGATAGTTTCTTTGATGCTGCAAAACTTGTACAACACAGGTGCAGTAAAGCATTTAGGAGCTGGAATCCCTTGGTTTTGGCTCTACTTTTCTAAAAATGGCAGCTTATCTCTGCTTCTGCATACGACAGAAAACAATGGAAATCTCTTCAGAAGTGGACTCAAGAGGCTGAATCATAGCTCCAGCAGAGATATAGCCCAGTTTTCCTTATTGACCTTTAATATAGCTTCCCTGGCACTCTGCAATCAATGTAATCTTTTCACTATGATCATAATGGCCATTATCCTGAAGACAACAGATAGAAGTGGAAGCAATATTAAATTAGAAAAATAACTGAAGCATTTCTTTGTTTTCTTTATGGATTTCTCATGAGTTTTTCTTTTTTCTCTCTCATTTTTTTTTTCCCTGAAGTCAAAAAAATTTTTAGGCTGAGGCAAGTGGTTGGCCTCCATTAATATTGCACACTTTCCTCTGTTTCAGTATGTTGCCAGCAGTAAGGTGTTATTTAGGGATAAATGTAAATGCATAATAAACAGATCTATACAATCATTACTGAACTAAAATAGCAGTTAGGAAAGTATTTTTATTGTGAAAAATGGCCCTGTAAGACTTGCTGGCTATTTGTAATGTTGCAATGTAACGCAGATAAATTGGTGCCCAGGAGTGTGACATTTCAAAAGCTTGAAAATACACTACATTTTTTTCTGAAACGCCATTTTTGTAATTCTGCTTGCTATTTCACATGAGCAAGAAGCAATTCCTCTATGCCCAGGCAGTTCAATTAGAGTGTTGTAGATGTTGTCAGAAAGGCTCAAACATAAGTTCCCCTGAGCAACAGTTGCGATTACATGAAGTATCCTGTGACCCTGCTCCCCAGTAATTGACATTTCTGGCCGTTTGTGTGCAATGCTATTAAATAACTTTTTAAGTAATGACTCATTTTTCTTGTAAACTTTGTGTGATAAACCCTCCCATTTGGGGTTAGACACACATTTTTTAGTAAAAAGGAGTTAATAGATGAAGACTTCGGCAGGGACAGAGGCTCTTTTTCCATTAAGTATTTCTACTGACATAAGCAAAAGTTCACCAGATCCTGGAGATGGATGTAGGGCAACCTGGAAACGTTATCTGCTTATCTGTCATTATTCATAATACAGATCAAGAGTTCAGGAGATATCCCAAGTCCTTAGTGAATTGAGGCTGTGGAGTAAGAAGGGGAGAACTAGATCAGGCACTGAGATGGCTGACCTGTGGTTAAATAGGAATCCCAGCTACCTGAAGGCTGGTCAAACAGCACTGCACTGCACTTTAGGGGCAGAATTCAAGAGCATTTGGGAGTTTAGACGTGCAGTGAAAAGCTGAATAAAATGTGCAAACCCACAGTGGGAGTGGAGCAGTGGGTTGGGGCAGTTGGTGCTGTGGCCTTTCCACCTGTGCTGTGTGGACAGGGCATTGCCTGGGACGAGACTCAGTTTGGTTCCCTGGACCTTCCCATCACTCGAGTGCTTTGCTGCTTCAAACTGCAGTCCCAGCAGGGCAGGAGCACATCTGTCACCTGTGTGTCTGTGAACACCAGGCCACGGTGCAGTAACTCTGGGCAAGGCAGGGGTTCACTGCTGTTCTGGATCAGACACAGCCCACTGCACCTTCAAGCACCTCAGTGTCTGTGTGGATTCTCTGTACAGAGAAATGACAACCTTGGAGGTTTAAGAATTCAGCTCCCCGGTGGCACAGGAGCAGTGACCACATCGTATTTCCCAGTGTGAGCCACAGCCTTCAGCTCTGATCCAAGGAATCATCCGTGGGGTTTAGGAGATGCAGCCCTTGGTCTGAATGTTAAGATTACTTACAGGGCACCCATTCTTATCCTCAGTGCTACCCCAGTTGCCTAAATAATTGTAATCTTCAGAGCTTTCCCTGTTGTTCTTTCACTGACTTCATGCAAAAGAAAGATGATTTGTGCACATTTAGGAGAAGTGAATTTGCTTCCTGCTTCTGCTGCAGTTTTCAGACAATGGCCTTGA
The DNA here is from genome assembly GCF_001604755.1 of Lepidothrix coronata. NCBI lineage: Eukaryota > Metazoa > Chordata > Aves > Passeriformes > Pipridae > Lepidothrix > Lepidothrix coronata. Next base: position 9,693 of record NW_016690429.1, read on the forward strand.
TTTCCTTGCTTGGAACTGGGACAATAGGATGTTTTCTGATCTATGTAGTTGCTTTTTAAGGGCAAGAACGTTTTCCTACTGTGTGTGCTTCTAATGCTCAACACAACAGGGTACTGATTTTCCAAAGCAAAGCACAAACTGTCTTTTTAACTTCCAAAAAATTCTGAAGCCAAGAAATGGGAAACACTTCTTATAGGTGAGCTACAACAAGCCTATTCCTCTTAATTTTCTGATTTTCTACAACAAGTTTCCACTGGCTGCTATGAAAAATAGTTACTGACCAGCTGTCTAAAGTCCTCTTGATAACAAGCAACAGTCTTATTTTTGCAATATGGAAGTTGATTCGCTAGTGTGATCATCAGCCTTCATAGAGGTGTGACTTAAAAATCCATTTCCTAGTGATGATAAATAGCGGTTGGACTATTTTTAAATCCAAAGGCTGGATTTAAAGCCTTTGAAAATCACAATGAGTGACTTAACATTGGGGTATTAGACAGCATGACTTGGTGCAGACTTGGTGTTTTAGCCCACAGGCTTAAGTGTCATAATGCAGCATCATATGATGTTATTACTTGAGACTTATGAAAGCTTGTGGATAATAGAAAATAATATTATGGAATAATATAGAAAATAATATTATGGAATATGGTTTCAACAGTTTCAGTTTCAGGAATCACTTGAATTACTTAATCTCCCATTAAGTAGCTGTTTTATTTTTCTCGTAGGTATTCACCCAAATGACAGCAGCATCATTGTCTGCATCAAATCAAACACTGAGTTGGGAATTTGTTCTTAAGTACACTTTAGCAGGGTTTACCCACACAATCTGGCACAAAGAAAAGATTAAACCAAATGCCCTAATCGTAGTTTCTGCTACCACGTGCTTTCTATCTCAACTTTCACTTGACCTGGAATTTTCCCTTAGAGGAAAATATTGCCATTTTCTGTTGACAAATCAGAGTCATGAAGTCTGGTTCAAAAGAGGGATATTGAATTAGAATTATTAAACACACACACATCAATTCCTAAAATTGCTATTATGTTAAATATATAGTATACCATTTGGAAAGCTGTTAGCATAAGCTGCTGCTAAAAAGAGCAATTGCTTTTATAATCGTTGTACCTGGGGTCTGATAAATAATCGTGAGGTGAGGAGCTGCAGAAATTTTCCAGTGGATGTAAAGGGTTAAGTGAGATTTACTCACCAAGCCCAATTCAAAAAAGAACAACTTGCCTTATCTAGAATATATTCCAATTCAGCTTCTTGAGATGATGCCACTGTGGAGAGACTCATCAATTCGGGATCTGTGTCTAAATCCCTGTCTAATGGGAGCTGTAACAAAGGGTCACAGAATATACAGACATTACCCTCCATTAGAGATAACAACCAACCAAGCCACCAAACAAACAAATAAACAAACTGCAAGAGTTCCTCCAACAAAGTTATTCAGAGGATAATGGTACTACAGAGAGCAGTTATTCTTATTGTTGTTATAATCATTGTGTCTGCAGCCTGTCAGATACTGAGAGGCGCCTCTTTACCTTAGTAAAAGGGAAACAAAATGATCAGATTGCAAAACCCGTAGACTTTGATATCTGATCACGTCTAGACAGCCTCTGTCCCTGCCTCTGAAAGACAGTCGTCAAATGCTTTGCATCAATAATTTGATATGCTGCTGTTTTCAAGATGTTGAACATTAATGTCACCTCCTTGGGTCCCAAGTGCCTATTCCACACTCATTATTTTTAGGTAATAATGGATACTTGCTTCTGTTTAGTTTTAATAATCATGCAGAACAAGCAGCTTCAATATCTGAAATAAACTGCTTCACAAATTAATCAAGTGCAGAACAAAGCTGTTTTAAGTCTATGACAGCCGATAAAGTCATTTGTGGTGCGTTATCTCTGCTCTGTGCTAAATACTATTGTAAGCTGCAAAGGTGGAGGAAAATTTTATTAGAAGTCAAATTCTCTGGGACTTTTTACCAAACTGTAAAACTGGATTTTATACATTATACATGACTGTTTAATGTAAGTCCTAAAATTTCAGAGGATTATTTAAGAGACTACAAGCTTTAGGGAATGAGGAGACAGAGCTGACAATGGAATTGCCCTTGTGATAGGAAGAAGTCTTGGATAGGTTAGATGCTTTGCAAGCAGTCACAGTGCAAATTCCCCTCACTGGCAAATGGAATCTAAGTCTGCCTTTGAGTAGAACTGAACTGTTTGTGGTTGAACTGTAATGAACTTCCCTTAGCTCAGCCTCTCACTTGGGCTTTTAAATTGTGTGGTTGTAGGAGACAGATGAACTATGTGGAGCAGTTTTGTGTCAGCCCCTCAATGCAGGAGGAACTGACCAGAGCTATCATTCATTTCTCTTTGGTTTTTGTATTGGACATGAAAAAAAAAATAGTTGTATATTCAGCTAACTATTCCTCTTGCTTCTGATTATTCTCAGATTGCATTTAACTCTGTCTTCTATCTGTTCAACAAATCTGTGTCCCTAAAGCATTTATGAAAATAGCAGGGGGTACAAGCTGACACATTAATGCTGATAGATATGCAGAGAAAGTGAGGGGTTTGAATGTAGCACATTGTAGATGTGAAGACCTCGGTATAGAAATGATCTCCTGAGTAAAATCTGTGTGAGATATATAGAAGTTGCAACACAGAATATTGGCTTATTGCACTCCATAGATTTGAAACCATCTCTCTTGGATGGCAGTGGAAAACTTCAATATACTTACATGAATTATAAATGATGTCTGATTCTCTTGTTGAAGTAGGTACTGTATGTTTTTCTATCGTAGGCACTTCAGCCTTTAAAAAGCTTCTTTGTATGTGCAAAGGTGAAAGAGCTTCATTTGGAAACATTTACTGCTGTCAATACATTTGTGTAAACTGTGTAGCCTACTGTAAATATTTTTGTTTTAATTGGGAGTGCCACAGATATTTCCTTTAAGTCATGGCTTTTAAACAATTAGTTTGGAGATGGAATTGATCTGGAAGAAGTAACACTGGCGAAGATGCAGTATACGAAACCAGAATTGATTCAAGGCGACAATTCCTAAGTAATTCAGACATTTTGGTGCCTTGAAATGAGCATCTTTTCTGTCAATTCAGAAATATAACAGTGCACAACAACGCAGATCAAAGACAAGAAATCATCACTTTGCTTATTGGATTCTCAGCAGTGATATAATTTACATTCTTTTGGATGCCTTTGCATTGTTTTTATTGCAAAACAGTACATAAACCCAGTAAGTGGCTATTGCTATCCTGAGACATTAACCCTTTGTCACAATTATAGTAATGGGCTCAGTACATGAATAGCTGGATAAAATTCATGAGGCTTTGTGATGGGATCTTTTAGATCCTACAGTGCTGTGAACTTGGTGTTTCTTCTTGGCAGAAAGAAGAAATCTGCCTGGTCTTCATCTGGAGCAATTGGGATTCCCGTTAATTTATCAACCAACAGAGCTTTTAAATTTGGCATGCACTTCCTTAAGGCTGCATCCAGATGACTTTTCTCATACTGAATAGTGCCTTAGAGCCTTCAGAGCCCTGTGTGAATGAAGGAATTCTGGCATAGCAAGGCAGATCTGTGCCCAGGCACCGGATCCTGCCGTTCCCATCCACAGTGGGGCTGAGAATCTAACTTGCACCTGGATAGAAATATGCAAATGACTCCTTATTAAGATCAAACCTGAAGATTTTGGCCCTGCATAGAACTCATCACAATGTCAGCTGAGGGAAGTGGCTGCTCACAGTACTGTCTGTACCTGTAATTCCTGGAAAGCACTGCCCTCAATACCAACAGTGCAAGGCCACGAGTAATGGAATGGATAGACAAGACATTGGCCAGACTAACCTAGGAAAGGTCAGTCAAGGATAAAGAAAGCCTGGCAGACTGCTTGATTTAAGAATTTCTTTATACAAAAAAGAACTTAATGGAAAATAGAATCCATTTCCTGAAAGAACAAGCTGATAAGGATGCAGTGAAAATAGTTATTACATGAGCCAAGAACAGAAGGTGGTCTAGACTGGAGTGTGCCAGTGGGAATGAGTTTTTCTATGTTTCAGGCCCATGCAAATGTGGGCAGGCTATACACAGACTCCAGCAGATCTGAAGAATGTTTACCTGGCTTAAAGAGAATATTGTCAGAATTGGGTTGTTCTAGAAACAGTCTGGTTCCAGCCCTGGTACTGCCTGACATTCAGCTGCTCCAAAACTAAATCTGAATCACAACCCAAATACATTTCCCTGTCCGATGGCACAACTTGGGTCATTGTCATGGATCAAAACGTAGGGCTTGCCTTACACCCTCACCATCGTAAAGAGTCTGAGCAGTTCAGTGGCAGAGAGACAGTGTGACTGCACAGGAACATGCCCAGGGTTACCTGTGCCAGGGGTACTCACAGAGGGACTGAATGAAAGGGCACAGATATGAAAAAGACCTGAGGTCATTTAAAAGAACCACAGATTTCCAAAGGATGCCTAACAGAGATTGAAGAGAAGAATGGAGTCAAATAAGGAGAAAGTTGCCTGCAACATCACATTATCCAAGCTCTGACAGAGCACTTTTTCATCACAGGTCTCAAAGCATCCTAAAACCTAAGATAAATATCATTATTTCTATTGCATAGCTTGGAAAACCCAGGGAATGAGGAAATTCTATTTACCTATTCTCATTCAAAGCTGAGTCTAAAGCCAGGACAGATGGGTTTCCTAATTCAATCCATGCTTGCTATCGTGTGACCCTCAAGTCACAGATGAATGAACTGTAAAATACAGAAGAACAAGTTGATGAATATTAAAGTCATGTTTAAAATATTTGAACTGCTATTTTTGCACCTTGATCTCTCTTCTCACTGTACCCAGCTGCCTTTCATTTTCTTCTGCCTGTGTACTGTGCTCTTTTTTTTCATATTCATGAAATAATTTACCTCTGTTAATGGTTTTAAGGAAGTTGTTCAATTTTTGTTCTGCATTCCTTTGATGATTCTGTACCAAAATCAAATATAAATATCAGAAGATGTTGGGGTTTTATACAAATTATAAGGCAAATGCCATGTTAGAGGAGGCTGATTAAAATAAAGTAACTGGAACAATGTCTATTTACCCTAGCAAAGACTTTAATTTTTTGATTATTACTAGTGCCACTATCATTTTCAGGCTTCATTTCTACAAGTTCAAAGTATTCATCTAGAAAACATGCCTTTTTTACAATTTAAGACTCTCAGTGCTGTCATTTCTTAGTGGCAGTGCAGCGTGTTCAGTAGTCCTGCACCCTTAAAGGGAACTGATTGGAACTGATGGACTGCTGCAGATGCAGACACAGAGGAAATGTTTTTACAAAAGAAAAAACATGGAGTGTAATGCAAACACATTGTCAGAAGATATTATCACTTACTCTAGTGAAAGGAGAATGATCCATCCCAAATCCCAGGACATGCTCCCTACATGTATAGGTGACGTGAGAGTATGAACCTAGATCACCTTGTACACTGCACAGGAGTGTGGGGACTCATTTTTAGTTCATGACTCTTTCATTACAGTGTGTAGAATTGTGAAAATAGCTAGTTTCTTTTTTTTTTTTTCTTTCTGCAGCAGTTTTCTCTGAAATTAGGACACGAAATGGGCAATGTGAGCAAACAGGTACCCAACATGTCTACCTTCTCATTGAGAGGTGGTATTACAGGTTGCTATCCCTGAAAACACGATGGATAGCAGGAGGCTAAACCTGGACCTCTGCACAGTAAGTGGTGCACGTATCCTCCTGGAAAACATGTCCTCCTTGGGGCTTTTCCCAGGGGCAAAATGGTGGACATGGGCTTCAGCCTGCATCTGTCAGATTGGGGCACAACTATTTTTAGTAAGGAAAATTTCTCCCAGGAAGCTGAAAAATATTTAGTGGAAATCCTATTTTTCCTTAGAAAATGGGTTCTGCTCATTGAACCAGTTAATACACAGGATGAGTTGGAGAGCCCAGATCCTTGTTATGCAGGCAGGTGGGTGCAGCGGTCCTGTATTTGCTGTTGGCTCCACACTCCTGACAGAAACACTCCGAAGGGGCACTCTGAAGGAGTTCTGTAGCTGGATTTGCTCTACAGCAAAGTGACCACAGACTTTGGGCTGCAACAGCTGCTCCCCTTAGTGAACTAAAGGCAGAAATTGAACTAAACCTTTTGTCATTCAGGAATGCAGAAATACTCAACTGTATCTCCTGAAGGGGGTGACTGTAAGAAGGAATGACAGAAGCTTCAACACTTGGAGTAAGCAAGAGCATCTGAGTTCTTTTAGCAGATTTCACTGAAAGCATATATGGTATTTAAAGCATGCAATGACCTGGTCAAATTAGAAACAGATTTTTCTCCGTTTTTACCTTTATTCACTCCCAGAATTTTCTCAAGAGATGATGTAATAAATCCTGTCAGGGTCATGTGTTTGTGAGGTGCTAAATAGTAGGGAAGTCAATACGCAATTATAACATTTAAAGAAGGAATTTGAGATTCAACAAAATTCAAACAAAAAATTCAACAAAAAAGCAAAAGGCAACTGGTTGCCCTTGGGCTTATGAAGAAGTTGCTGAAACTTCAGAAAAAAATGCTAGGTTGAAATTTGCCTCTGTTGACAATAAGCTGATGGTTCAGTATGATGAAGATGTACTTCAGCCTTCTGGGAACTGAGGAAAGACGTTTGCACTTCTGTGCTCCTGGAGCAGGCCCATTTGTTCTCCCTGGCTGTCAGCCTGTCTGTGCAGTAGTCCATAAGTGTAAGGTATGGACTGAGTAAGAAGAGAGAACAGATGGAGATTTCACATTTAAGGAAGAGGAAATAAGAACACTGCAAAGTGCTGTGGTGTGGACAGGTAGAAATGTGGAGCAGAACAATTAATAATTTGTCCCCATACACACACAGCTATTCATGGTAGCTGAAGAACTAGGAAATGTAGAAATCCTCGTGGTATGCTTATTCACAAAATATTTCTTCATATTTAAGATAATGGTTTAGAGCTCCTTCCATTTATGTTGTATTTATCTTTTTGCATTAGCAAATGACTAGTTTGCCTTTCCCATTTCCCAGTTTGTCATCTTTCAACTATTCTTGGTATGTTATAATGCACATGAACTAAATACAATAAAACCTAAATTATATAGTGCAGAAAATACAAAGGATCTCAAATAGCTTTATATAAAATAATATCTAGCTTCTTTAAAACTGAGCTGCATTTAAGGCTGGAAAAGCCAGCCTAAAAAGATAAGATTTCAATTTTGTCTTAAATGAATTCACTGAATCTGCATTTCTGATGTCAAGTAGAAGTGAATTCCATAGCTCTCATGAATAGCAAGCAAAAGCCCTACAGCTATGAGAATTTAATCTGAATCTTTTATTTTGCATGTCTGGGTTTTTTAAAATATATTTCTTCTCATATGTTCTGAAATCTTTGTGGATTTTTGATCATATGGCTTTGCATGGTTTTTTATACCCCACAATTGTTCTTACGATCCAAATTACTAAATGAAACAGTCTTCTGGAAAATATTGTTAACACTAGAAATAGCTTTGAAATGACAGCCATGGTTCTTTGGAGCAGAATATTTTAAGTGGAAAAGTTCCTTGCTTTCTCTTTGTAAAAAACCCAGTCATTCAAGACGGTACGTGATGAATGCCTACGGATGCACTTAGAACTGAGCATCAAGAAAACAAATACAAATGAAAGATCATCCAGGAGCTTTCGGTTCTGAGGCTGATGCTGCAGTCTAATATGTAGGGTCATTGACCCAACGTGCAGTGCTCAGAGATGAAGAGCTGAGAGAAAGAATGATTTTATGGCTGAGGTTCAGAAGATCTACATTAATTCCAGCCTCTTTGGCACTTCCTGTCCTCCACCCCAGTGGCCAATATCCAACAGTTCCCTGTCCTCTTTTTGTCTCTCTGATAGGCTTCGCTTACAAACTCTCTGGGGCAATGGAAGGCTCCTTTCTGTGAGTGTAGGGTGGAGCTGAAACTGAGAATTTTCTTCAGAGCTGTTAAGATGGCTGCAACAAAATGGGTAAACACAGTGAGAGTGGATTAAACACAGATTGATGGCGTGTTTCCATTGCTGTGGTTCACTTCTCTCCCTCTGGCAGTAATCAATGTGTCATCTCTGAATATGTCTACAATGGCATGAATGCAGAACTTATAACCTATCTAAGGTACCTTCAGACCACCTGTGCTGAGACTACTGCAGCCCCTGAAAGTAGAGTTCATTTAAGAAGTCCAGTGCCAGATCTGCTGAGGTGAATGTGTGCTTTTGTGACTGCCACATTTTTGCTCCCTGAGACAGCCGGTTTGACAGCCCACAAAAGTGGGCTAATCCATCCGAAGAGCTGATGGCCCTTATTTAGACAACTTTATCCTTGCACCAGCTGCAGGAGACAAATGCAGTAGCCAACAAGGGGCTAAATTCTTTGAAACATTTCACTTACACTTGTACACTTCCATCTCCAGCCAGGAGTGCCATCAAAATGGTCAGATCACCTCAGTTCTTTGTGTTGTTCTGTCCAGAGGAGAGGCAACAACAACCCTCTTCTCCTCTTCCCCCAGACCGTGTGCTGGCAGTGCTGGGGGGTTTCAGTGAGGTTGGGGACTGCAGAACAACTGCTCTCTGCAGCACTCGTGCCAGGGACCGGCAGTGATCCAGGCAGGCACGCGTGCCAACTGTAATGCCTTGCAGAGAGGGAATACTGCTCCTGGCAGAGACAGAGTATGTGTTGGGCACATGGTTACAAAAGGGCAGATGCACAGGGCATTTTTCAACCTGGCTGGCTCTTCTAAATTTCCGGCAGCTGTTATTAATATTTGAATTACACTACTAGCGGGCTCCAAGTGGACTCAGCAGGCTCTCTCCTCCAGTTTCCCCTCTGCAAATTCCCAAGGCATGTGCTTCCTTACTGCCATGTTCATCAGCCTCCCCTAAAGTCTGTATGGAGCCGAGAGCATGAGTACCATTTGCTGGGCATGGGTTAGAGCAGGCTGGAGGTTGCTCTTCCATCTGTTAGCAGGAGCCTCCAACTTCCTGCTCCCTCCCCCAGCCCCAAAATAACATCTGTTCTGGCAAGCATATCTAGAGCGATGCTACTCTCAGTCCTCACCAAAGAGGACTCCAGCCTGCATGTAAGGAACAAACTCATAAGAAAATATGCTCTGCAAGGCTCAACACTTTCCAGTTTTGCTCCTAGGAGGGGAAAGTCCATTTCTGTTTTCTTTGAAGGCCAAGTCTTAGGAAAGGTTGTAGTGGAAGAATGGACAGACATGGTTCTGTGGTTTTGCTGTCAGAAAGCTGAGCTGGCATTCCAGATCACTTACAATATCTGTTGTTTAGTCTGGGTAAAAAGCTACTTGCTGAACTTCTTCCCCTCTTACAGAGTTGCTAATGGTCACCAGAGTCTCCTGGGGTTTCCCAGAAGTTGTCCCTTCTTTTTCCCCGGGAGCAGCTCAAGTGATTATAAAACATTAAGAATGTGAGAGGTCCCTTCAGTGTGTTCATAGATATGTGGTATCTCTTGTTCCTTCTCTATTCCTCCCAGCAGAAATAATACTCCCACAGTATATTCACTTTGTGCTTATTCACTTTGTGCTGTTGTAAAATATCTCTGGCTCACAGGTGCACAATATACACCAGACTGTTTCTGGGATGTTGGAGCTCACACTGCCAAGAGAGATGCAAGTACAGCACAGGCACAGGTTTATCAGGGATGTTAAAGTGGTTATAAACTTTACCTTCATTCCTTCCTTTTTTCATATCAAACTTTTATCTGAGTCCATTATAATCATGTTCATCAAACCCTGGGCAGAATATAACATTTACAGAAAGTAACATCCTCTATTCCCCAATGCCTGAGGCCTGGACTGTACCTACACGGGTAAAACATGCCCAGACAAACCTGAATGTCCAGTGCTAAATAGCCAACATTTTCCAGCGTGGGAGAAAAAAAGATCAAGCAATTCATAATCAGTTGCAAATGAGAGTGAGTGGCAGAAAGAGACACATCTCACATCTCTCTCTGTGGGAACACCTGGCTGGAAGCAGGAGTACCTGATACTGCACCTGGGTGGGAAATGGGTTTCCCAGTCTGTAGCAGTTTGTAGAATTTTAGAGATAATACTTTTGAGATAGAATATAATTGGAAATGGAAAAATCCAAAGTGACTGATCATCTTATGCTGTATCACTTCAGATTCTTGTTTCAATAATTTTGAAAATACTGGCAGTCTATTAGACCAGGAAAGGAAACTTCTTGGCAAACAGGATGTTTGCTAATTTTGGTATTTTGTGTGAGTCAGAGCTGTGTGGAGGGAAATATATTGAAACTAACCCTGTCTTGTGAACTCTTTCATATTGCATAACTGACATTTGCCAATAAAAAATGTTACATCATATAGTTTCTGAACACATCCAAAAGAAAAGGCATTAGAAGCTGCTGCAAACAATTTCCCACACAGAATTCAAGGCGACTGGTCACACTAGATTTTCACAATGGTCACTGTGATGAATGCCTGCTTGCCTCTATGTCTAACTCCAACTAATTGCAAAATAATCATGTTCATTTATGGACTGGAATATTTCCACATCATTTCCTTGATCACAGAACCACACTGTCCCATTTCTTTTTATTTCATGCTTTCAGCTGCTTGGTGAAAACAAGCTGATGGAAAAATCCAACTCTTTGATATGTGAGTACATCATCTAGAAATCCGCAAAAAAAGTTATGCTTCCCTTGATAGCATTTTTCACACCCACATGTATTCAAAACTCTTAAAATTTTCATTTTGGCTTCTGGGAAGTACATTGTAAAGTGAAAATTATGGCTACAAAATTAGAATTGTGGTGTTCAAAAATCTACAAAGTAGTTTGATTTAAATTATCCACAATTGTTTGTTTTTCTTCCTACTAAAAAATAGGTGTCACAGGTTCTTGGGATTTCCTTTGAGTTATGCTTAAAAGCCTTGCACGTTACTTTTTCACTTATGCACTTTTGAACTGAAGCATTTAATGTTGTAAAATAAGCAGTAAATATATCATAGTTAATTGGAGAGAAAGAAAGATTTTGGGAAAGAATTTGAGCTTCTGTGACAGCTTTGAAGTTACAGTAAGATGTGATTTTATTGTTTTGATTTCTGAGACTTATGTTGAATTCTAATTGTGTAAAATGAACAAAATATTTTAAGAGTTATGGAAACTTCTGAGACACAAACTAATTGGATCAAACATGTAAGTAATGTGAAGAATGGAAAATTTTGCTTAACTAACCTCTACTGATAGCAGGTCATTCAAGAATCTCCCTGATTACAGTGAAAGAAGATGCCAATTTTTTGAATTTTCGGAAAGTTCTTTGTTAAAATCAGTGTGACACCTGAGCAGTGTCTAAACACAAAGTTACAAGGACTTGAGTTGGCATTAAAGAGTTAAGGACATAATTAACTAAAAATTGAATGTCCTTTTTGGACTGATTCTAGTTATTTTTGGGTCCAGGTCTTTGGCAATAGGTCAGTGATGACTCAAGACGTGGAAGACCGTGGAGGCTGGACCTCAGTGAAACAAATCTCTGCAGAGAAAAGGATATTCTTTTGCACTGCCCTCAACCATGGCTTGTAGCTCTGTGAAAAATAGACAACATCTTATTCTTCTGGAAGCTTCTAAAGACATTTTAGTGACAGTGCCTCTAGAACAAAAACTTAACTGTTTCCACTTATCCCATATTGTTTTATGTAAATCAGAATGGGGAGAAGAGCTGTGGCATTCTCTAGGTGACAATGAAAGAAAGCATCACTCTGAAACTGCCACACTGATCCCATTTGAAAACCCAAAGTGAAACACTACACTGTGTGCAGACAGAACTGTTGAGATGAATTGATATGGGAAAAAGTGACTTAACTGGAATCTGACCAGAATTACAGCTACAAAGGAAGGACTTCAGGGGTGCTGAGATGAGAAGTCAGGATGGATGCCCAGAGCAGTTGCTGGTTCTGGCAGCTTGTTTGAAGGCACAGGTGTATTGACTGTGGGAGGATAAATGCCCCTGGTGGTCTGTCCCCCTGAACTGCTCTGCCCTGAATGAGCCTGAGGAGCATCACAATGGAGGTGACATGGACATACGTAGATATGCTCTTGTGCAGAGGCTTTTGGAAAAGCCAGATATGGATTTTTTCCCCCCTTTGTTTCTCTCAAGAGTACTGTAAAGTCCTGGTATTTCCTTTTAGTGAAACCTGCCTAGTCATGCAGTGCCCTGCAGATGTCTGAGAGGAGAGTCTAAAATGGCTAAAGAGAATGGACAGAGGTGGCCAGTACTTTCCCAACAGTTTCAAGGAAGTTGGCTCATGGCTGTGAGTTTTGATGGCAGCCATAAGGCTCTTCCTCTCTCCTTCTCCAAGATGCTGAAGAGAGGTGATGCTGCAGCCACCAGGTCCATTATGTCTTTATTTGTCTGCCCCTGTCCCAGTGTCAGGTCTCTCTTTTGTCCCACAAAGTGAAGTCCTAACACAGAAAGTGCTGTGCCCACTAAACGACGTTTGCATCCTGTGTATTATCAGGCCATTGGGCAGCTCTTTACTAAATTTTTGTTCCAATAATAATCCTGGTGTCATAGCACCAAATGATACAGAGGGAGAGTTTTCATGCTCTGACCATATTTTGCTGCCAAGCTTCCCACTCCTGAAACCATTGTAAAGCCCATGATACAACAGCTATGGGATTAAAGGTCCCTTACTCAAAATGCCTTTGGGACCAGTTTCTGTTGCAGGGGGGTGTATGGTGTGTGTCATAAAAAGCATCCCAAGTCACTGAGGGGTAACAAAACAGAGAGAATGCTACCAGGACTTAAAGCTGTCTTAACTTTTCAGTGCCAAATGTGGTTTCTTTGTGGAGTTATTTCCAGTAATGACACATGGTGGGTGGTAGGTTGTGTATTCAGCTCTCCAATTAGTTGTCTTTGCATGAGCTCCACTTTTATCAAATTAAATAGAACAAAACTCAAGACAGATGCTACCTGCTGATCAAGATACTGTGGTACATATGCCACGTGATTGCTGTGACAAAACCACAAAGGCTGAAAAATCCAGGTTGTGGTTTAGTTACAGATAGAGTTAAAAATGTTATTGATCTAAGTTCCAACATCAAAAAGCTGTTTACTTGTCCTCTCTTACAAAAGTGGTCACAATCTGAAAACATTCAGAGCTGGTTTTAGTACATCTTGCTTCAAAGTCCTTGCAGTTGTTCCAAGGACTCTTCGTTATTAGAATATTCCAGCTTGGCATAGCCAAACTCATAGTATTTCTATCATCAATAAATTTGCCATGAATTAAAAGGAGATATGAAATAGAAACTGTTCTGGACAAATGGCTAGCAGGCAGTGTGACATGAGTTATTCTCTATCTCATAATTTAACATCTCTTTAGGATGCAGCACAGTCGATGTGGTGTGCCCTGTGTCAGCTCCCTGAGCACGTGCACCAGTAATTCTCTTTTCCATGTGGCTTTGTATGTCCATGGAGCTTCTGTGCCCCTCTGCTGCAAGTGTGTAGAGGGGTCACCTGAGCCCACAAAGCTGGGAGCCTCTGCCATGGAGGGATCTGAGCTCCTGCCTGTCCCACGCCTAGCACAGTGGTCTAGGTCGTTTCTTCCCTCCTGAATGGATGAAATGCAAGAACAGAATGATTACAGTGTTGCCAGTGGTTGTGAGTTAACTTTAGAAATAAATTAATACTATCTGTGTTTCAAATCATGTCCAAACCTTAAAAAAAAAAAATAGAACCTTCTCTAAAATTTGTTTCAACAAAATTCTTAAAGTGTCCATCTCTTGGTCAGCACAGATTCCCCTTTCCATTGAGTGTACATATGCAAACTGTTTAAACCACCCCTTATGTCAAGGATATGGAATGGAAAGAAAAGTGTGAAGACTGTTTTCCCCATATGTTGAGAAAAAAATCTGCAGCAGACAGTAAAGAATCTGGTAACAGGAAAAGTACATGAAGCTATGTTACAAGGTAAAAGATGAGACTGTGGCTGTGAAAGCAAACTAAAACAAGAGAAGGAGATAAAACACCCTTTGCTAGATAAAGCAGTAGTACTATAATGCCATAGTTTGTTGAAGTGTGGTGGGAAGGGAATTTTAAGGGTTTGGGGGCTGGCCCAGCTGGCTTTGCTGATGCTGATAGTACACAAAGTTTCCTCTCAAATAACCACATAAAGTGTTATTCTGGCCAGTGAAAGGTTAGGAAGTGTGAATTAGGAAAGTGGGAGGTTGCATTACCCTGAGAAGGAACAAGATGTTTGCTGCAGTGGGATATACAGCCCCGGGAAGGAATCCCCGCTTGGAGCTTTAGCACTGGAGAGCTGTAAATAAATACTTGGAGAATATACTTCATTTGACATTAATAATGTGCTGCCTAAAGTATGTTGGGTGTGCTTTAAATATTACATGTGAATCCCAGGCCTCTCGTAATAATTTTAGAAAATATCCATAATCTTGTCATTTTAACAGCAGAACAAGTTTTCTGGCCTTTTCATCTTTCTTGGTGTATTAGGAGCTGAAAAATGTGGACCTACTCCACATAAAAATTGCATTTGCTGTTGTTACTGCCTTTGCAGCTGTGCAAGTAACAGTCTACTTGATTTCAGACAAGTAAAGTAAATTAAAAGATGAACACTCAAGCACAATAAAGCTGCTATGGAGTCATTGCAAGACATAAATATAGAGCAACTCTCAGGTCAAATCCAGGTCTGGCATCAACAGTCTCAGCTCCAGCCTTTCCAAAATGTGCCTGAAAACATCAAGGTTAACTTCATCTATCAATCAAAATTTGGATTGATTGGAAAATAGTGTTAGATTTTGGAAAACAACATTAACAGTACAACAGGATCACTGATTCATCAGTGTAAGGTTCTTGTCAACACGACTGCCACTCATTTATTTCATAATTCTAAAGCATCATTACTGTGCATGCAGATGGAAACTACCCAGTTTTGTACAACATGTAGAATGCAAAACAAATCTGATTCACTTTTCTGCTTCCAAATTTGCACTACATTAAAGAATAAGTAGTAAAAGGAATGTATAGGCAGGAAAAACAATTAGGGGAAATTTTTTACCGGGAAGAAATGTGTACACTTGCAGCTTGTGTCACTGAGAGTTTGAAGTATGCTTGGGAGAAAACAATTTGTTCTTTAGATATTAAAAGATACTCAGCCTGTTGCTGTCAACAATACAACATGGGCAAGTGACACAATGCCTGCCTGAGCTAAATGGATAGATAAAATACATATGGATTTCCTTTTTGTTCAATTTATCACATACCTTTGATATTGCTGGACAGTAAAGGTCATGGTGATTGCTGAATCTTTCCCTTGATATTATTAAAGCTGTGTTTAATTAAATTAATCTGGAATATATTAAAAGAACACAGTGCTACTCTCTGACACCAGTCCCTTTCCTTTTAAACTAGGGGCTGACAGAGATTTAATCTCATAAAGAACCACGATGATTATCTTCTTACTTCCTGACTATTCAGTTTATATACAGTTGTACTTACATTATTTTTTTCTGTTTGATATGGACAACATGCTGTTTATTTGCCTAGCTCTCCATACTGATAAGTGGATCCACTCAGCACTGTGGCTGCAGAGCAGCATTTCCAACATAGACTGTAATCATCCCATTCCAGTAGTGGTGGGAGGGAGGAAACCTTGGGGAGGGGATTAGGAGAGCGAATTCTCGTGTTTGTCCTGCTGCAGTGTGTAACTACAGGCGGGTCACTTCACCTCCATGTCCTCCCTCCCTTTTTATTTGCTTTGACATGCTTTGAAGCAGGGACTGCCTCTTTCCTTGTGAGCCTGTGAAGCCCCTGGTGTGGTTTCCCCCTGATGCTGGCTCTGATCTTGTAAGAGGGGCCTGAGGGCACTGTGCTGATGCTTCTGCTGTGCTCAGTGTCCACGGGGCAAACAGGAGGCTGAACAGGTGAAGCCAAAGGCTCAAACCACGATGGCTCCATTCAGCACCCCCAAGGTTAAACCTCACTGATGGCACAGGAAAATGGAGCTCTTTGCAACACAGCAGGGACTGGGGAGCTGTGTGAGATGTACCTTCTGCTCCGTTTTGTAATCTCTAGAGTAGGTGTGCTAATGAGGGGTTGCAGTCCTTTTTACTCCTTTCTGCTTTATCTGCTCAGAGAATAAACAAATATACTGCACACATACACACACTCCAAAAGCAGAGGAGATTTTGCAGGAAGCTATTCAGTGTGGAAGTCATAAATCACACAAGAAATGAGTGTCACTTCCATGCTCTGTGTTATATGAGGGCTTCCTTAGATAACAAACATTCCTGAAGAGAAGTTAAAAATGGCTTCTTGTGGCCGAGACTGCAAAAATGCAGCATTTTGTTGTGGAAGAGGGGGCCTCTGGCAGGGCTCCCAAGCTGAAATTGTCACCAAAGGCAGGAGAGTGAACACGAAAACGGGGGGAATGGTAATGCAGAGAAGAAGAAAGCTGAAAAGAAAAAAGAAACCCACACAAAACTCGAGCTGTTAATCACATCCCTATGTTGATAAAATATTTATGAGATCTCATTCAATTAATTAGAATAAACTATGTAACACTGCAGGAAACAAATTGAAAATTTAATAAAGTAAGTTCACTTCCAATTTCTTTTGAAGAAAGAAGCTAATTATATTTAGTTCCGTAATTATAACTTTAATTAAAATATAATGCAAAATATTTCATAGTGAATACAGTTCTGTGTTAGAAAATGGAACCTTTTAGGCAACTTGCTTCTCAGACAAAAATTCGTAACAATTCCAAATGAACATTTTATTACACCTGTTTTAAAAATCTTTTCGAGGTAATTTTAATACAAATCCATCATAGAAATGCTCATTAGTGCTAGAATTTATGTAAAACATAATGTCTTACCTTCCTGCCTCTATCCAGGAATGTTTCTTACTCTGTGTTAGGGATGTGTGTTTTACTCACTGTGTTTAAAGCAGACACATTCCTTATTTATACTTGCCTATTGCAGCCTACAGAACCCAATTTTTATTTAGAGCATAATTTCAAAACACATTGTAAAGTATATCCACACAGCAGGTGCCTTCACCTGAGCAACAGAGAGAAACAGCCTCAGGCAGAGAGATCCAGGCACACACAGGGAAATTTGGGTCTGGCAATATAGAATGAGAACACTGACAAAATGACCTTTCAGTGATGTTTTCAGTGATGATGATTTAATAGCAAGAGAGTCTTCTAGGCTTGCGTAAAATGAATTTGTCTTTAGGACTTAAAAAAATAATTTTACAAATGACTTCTAACACACAGTCCCGCTCTGCTCTGCATTGCTACAGCCTCACCTCAAGTGCTGGGGGCAATTTTGGGCACCAGAATGTGAAAAAGACATTAAACTATTAGAGAATGTCCAAAGGAGGGATATGAAGATGGTGAAGGGTCTAGAGGGGCCATATGAGGAGTGGCTGAGGGCACTTGGTCTGTTCAGATGGGAGAAGACTGAGGGGAGACCTCACTGCAGTTACTTCCTCATGAGGGGAAGAGGAGGGGCAGGCACTGATCTCTTCTCTGTGGTGACCAGTGACAGGACCAAAGGGAATGGCCTGAAGTTGTGTCAGGAGAGGTTTAGGTTTTACATTAGATAAAGTTTCTTCAGCCAGGGGGTGGTTGGACACTGGAACAGGCTCCCCAGGGCAGTGGTGACAGCACCAAGGCTGATAGAGCTCAAGAAGTGTTTGGACAACACTCTCAGCCACATGGTGGGATTCTTGGGGCTGTCCTGTGCAGGGCTGGGAGATGGACTTTGATGATCCTTGTGGATCCCTTCCAGCTCAGAATATTCAGTGAATTATAGATTTTCAGTGCTAACGAAAACTCCTTCTGTTCTTCTGAAGAGGATCAGATGTAATGAGCGTGAGTCAGTTCCAGCAGTGTTAATTGAACAAAACAGGAACTGAAAATAGAACAGTTTGAAGGAAATGCTGGATTGACAGATGCTGTTTTCGTACATTTGTTGAACATTATTGAGCATTTCTAGCACAGTAATTGGAGAGTAGGAAAATATCTGGGAGTGTTTATTTGATAGAGTTTACATTACACAGCCTGCAATATAGCCAGAGCAGCATTTTGTGATCTTTCTGATCATATAGTTGGGTTTTTAACTCCTCTTTGCCAAGGAACTTATGACCAAAACTGACCACTGAGCAACCAGAGCTGGCTTTTCAAAGTCTGTCTAATGAAACAGAAGCACACTGGCCAAAGCACTCTGCTCCTCTCAGAGTGAATCAGAGGCTGGTGCACTACTCCTGAAGAAGCTGCAGAGCTGACTCCTTTACTGAGGCCATGGCAGTGGATGCTTTAATCTCCCAGTCTCTACTTTGCTCTGCCTGGTGAGTCAGTTGGGGTGCTGGCCAGTCATCCCCTACACCATAAAGCCCGTTGTCCTTCAGGCCCTTTTTATGGTGGAATTTCTTCATCTCAAGGAGAACAACCAAAGACACTTGCTCAGACTTAGCTCACTTAATCCCTTTTTGGCAGGACTGGGCTCTCCAGTGAGATTTCAATCCCCCTGAAGAACTGAAAAGCTGAGGATGGTGGACTCATCCAAATGCAAATCAATAGAGAAACCAATGGAACTGAATCAGGACATTATTTGTGCAAATCAGTAGTATTTTCACTAAAGTTCCCATAGCTGCTGCCAAGTCAAATCTAAAGTAACCCTTTACTTTAAATAACATTGGAATATGATTACTTGCTACCACATTTATAGAGACACAATATTGCTTTGTGCCTTTGATCCACAAAAGAACTCACTGGACTGAACAGGTTGAGCTATCTTAAGGAAAGGTAAATTTTTAAGGAAATTGTTTAAAATGCCCTGTACTTTACCAACACACAATTGGGTTGAAAAGAAGTGGGGTTTAGGAGTTTGTTGGTTTAGTTTGGGGGTTTTTTTTTTGTGTTTCTTGTTTGTTCTTTTTCTTCCAGATAAGGAGCAAGACAAAATCTATTCCCTTGAAAGAAAAGTTTACTATTTAATGTTTTGTTCTTTCCAGAAGAGACCAACCCCAGTGGCCCCCATTGCTGCCCAGACTGAACTGCAAGGACTGAGCATGATGAGCAAAGGGTGAGATGAGCATTTACATTGAGTTAATTAATATAGAATTACTTATTGCATCCTTGTCACGTTGAGATCAAATTCTCTAATACAGACAAGAATTTATGCTGGATTTTTAAGTGGCTTTAGAGAATTAGGGATTCAGCTCCAATTAATTAAATTTTCAGAAAGAAGTGGTTTATATTTTTTTTCTGGTGGTACTGTAGTATGGTGTAGAGACCATCTGTGGGTGAAAATTATCTTCTGCTGGGTATTGTCGTTATGATTTGCAGAGGCCTTTCCAAGGTGTTTGCAACCAAAGTATCATCTCTAATCTAAATATAATACAGTGTGAGATCTGCCAGGAATCTGCTACACAACTATTTTCTCCTTTTTTTTTTTTTTTTTTGCATCTCTCTCTGCTCTGATCTTCTGCCTGTCTGGTTTATGTAACTGCTACACTCTGCTGCAGGAATTAACCTTTATGGTACATCTGTACATTATGCAGAATAAAGGGTGTTAATCTCAGTGGGGGCCTTTGGACAGTATCATCCTGCAAGGAAGAATTTAATCTGTAACATGTCTGACCCTGTTGTTTTCAGTGCTTCTCTGCATCCAGAGAGAAACTAATAACAACGGGAAATAGACTCAGCTGTCATAGAGGAGATGTGAATTCTTAAATATCTGCCTGCTCTCTTTCATATTTTTAAGACTTAAAGGCTCATGGGTTTTTTTTCCCCTCCTGTGTTAAATGAAAACATCTTTATTTGATATTCATCATTCTACAATGGCCATTTTATCACCTAGACAACATGAATAAAAGTTATTATTCTTACTCATTAGTCACTCAGTCAGGGAAGAGAAAAATTGAGCTTTTTAGAACATTTTACTTTTCTGTCATTTTAGAGTAAATGACACTCCTAAATGATGGCCAGTCAAACCTACAGAATCTATTAGTAACTTGATAATAAGTGTGAAGGGATGCTGGGACCCAAAGGAGTCTTAAAGTGGCATTTATCAGGCATGTCACATCATTGCTACTGGTAATAAAAGCATTTTTGTTTTATGCTGCAGCGTCCATAGAGAATAATATTTTTTGTGCTATAGCCAAAAGTGATATTGCTGCATTCATCATACTGTTTGATATGAAATAGCCTAAAAGCACTGGAAATTGGCTGTCATTATTTGTTTCTTCCTTTTTTTTTTCCCTAATCAAGGAGCGTTCTACAGTGATGGGAAAAGTTTTCCTTGTCTTCAATACAGACACACAACAACTGTAGCATTTCTCCATCAGAAATCTAACCCTTTGTTTGCAGCACCATCTTAAAGATTTAGTGTCCTCTCAAGAAGAACATTTATGATTAACTCGTTTCATTTTCATCTTGTCTTTCCTTATGAAAATAAGGTTCAGTGTGTTTGGTTTGCTGTTACAGTCTTTCCTGGCAGAACCTTTGTTGGCTGTAGTGAAAATTTGGTGTGTTTGGAGACTGTGAGATGATAACTTTGGGTGTTGGCTTCCAGCTATAAATATCAGAAAGTAACAGATGCCTGTGAAAGTGATACAATTATTTGGTTTTCCCTCTTTATTCAATATTTTAAGGAAGATAATTTGAAGAAGGACACAAAGGGAGATTATGAAGATCCGTGTGCTATAGCACTATTATAGAAACCCCTGGTGAAGGGATAGTGTACACTGCTTATAATGCTGAAAATTGTTTTCCCTGCTGGCATAGCTGCTGATGATATAAACTAAAGTCTTTTTAAGGGATTCTTGCATTATATAAATTTTTTTTCAGTTCATAAAGACACAGTGAGACCAAGTTAAATGTTTCAGTGTAGCCTTGGCTGGCAGCACTGTGGGAAACTGTTACTGAGCCATGAACTCAGTCCATGACTGTGATAGACTCTGTTCTTCCTAAAAAGTAAAACATAGCAGTAGCAGTAATTAAATGTTAAAAGTGGGGAAAACAAACGAACAAACAAACAAACAAACAAACAAAAACCTCCCCCACAGAGAAACCCAGAAGAGTTTTTCTTCTTTTCAACTTCCTTCCTTTGTAGGAAAAACATCCACAAGTTACTTTGGATTGATGGGTCAACCCTGTGCTCTCTATCCCCTGCTGCTGCAAATTGTCATGGGAAAGCTTGTGCAATTTCCTATGGAAATGTAAGGCTGGGATAGACAAATGCATCACAGGAGCTCATTTAATAGCAGAGAGGAAGCATCACATTTATCATATTGAATTCTTTCCCTCAGATATTCATCATTTGCATGTAAAAATGCCATCTGATTTTCTCCCTCATAAACCCGGTGTGATGTTTTCCTGTTGTTGTTATTTTGGTTTGGATTTAAATCTGTCGCTTTTCAAAACTTATGCTCTGTAAGCCCCACTGCACTTCAAAAGTAGAAAAAAAAAAGAGATTTTTGAAGGACTGGGAAAGTTGAGATACTCTTTGTTGAGTGTGCTTGTGCAGCAGAGTAGATTTTATAATTACTTGAGTCTGTTCTGGTGCTGGGGTTGCTCTTTGAAGATGAGTTCTGCCTTGACCATTTTTTTCAGACTATAGGATTTGTCATATTGACTGGCTCTGCTAAGATCTGGCATGTCTTATTAACACTCTTCAGCAAAGCAACCCACTCTGTCTGAAACATGTAGTCAGGCAAGTCTGTTTGAACAGTAAGAGCAACCTTTGCACTTCTTAGGGGCACGATGGTGCCAATATTGTGAATAGCTCTCTGCACTTCCCTCACATTAATCTTATTCTGTCTTTATAATGTGCTGACATATCAGCTGACTCCATGGGATGTTCAGTCCAGTGAGAGTATGATGCTATGACAACTTAGTTCAGGTTTTTAGAAGTTCATTCAGCCAGACAATAAACAAAAGGCATAACATGCAGAAATGTGGAAAAGCATCAAAAATGCAGAAATGCTGTACCATTACTACGGATCTACATTTAAAATGGATGAGCAACTTAGGCCTGCCTTTTCCTCACTTCTGATGTAATTATTACTGGTTTTTGCACAGCAATTAAGAATTTGCAGATGAAGCAAACTGTCACTTTGTGGTCAAATATGTCAATCCTAGAGTATGGTGCTAAGGAATGGCCCTAAACAAGTAAACTAATTTGTAAATAACACTAATTGATTGAACTCAAGAACTCTCTGTATGAAGCTGTTCAGCCTTTCTCAAGATACCACATGCCTCAAACTACTGGCTGAAATACCCATCTGTTGCAACAACCTGCAGAGCAAACTGAGAAATCCCAGAATCATAGAATAGTTTGGGTTGGAAGGGACCTTTAGAGGCCATCTAGTCCAACCCTCTGCAATAAGCAGGGACATCTTCAACTAGGTCATGTTTCACAGACCCCCATCCAACCTGACCTTAAACATCTAGGGTTGGAGTATCCACCACCTCTCTGGGCAACCTGGGCCAGCGTTTCACCACCCTCATCATAAAAATTTCCTTCCTTCTATTTAGTGTGAATCTACCCTTTTTCAGTCTAAAACCATTACCCTGTCTCCTATTACGACAAACCTTATTAAAAGTTCTGTCCCAATATCTCATAAAAGCCCCCTTTAAGCACTGAAAGGCTGCAATAAGGTCTCCCAGGAGGGTTCCCCAGGCTAAACAACCACAACTCTCTGAACCTTTCCTCCTAGGAAATGTGTTCCGACTCTCTGATCATTCTATGAATGCCTTCACGAATAAACATTCATATCGCCCTGCACAGACTTATTTTCTTATATTTTCCTTTTTCCCAGCAGCATGTCTTTCTGAAGCTGTTTCTGGCAGAGAATGGTTTGTGTGGCCTTAGGGTGACGCTTTTGGGTGCTGTTTTCTGCCAGTGGCTGTTTTCCCAAGCATTCCCTATCCCTTACTCTGGTTGTATGTGCTGATTTATTTCTGTAAAGATAATGCATATACACTATCAGACAGTTCTGTAGTAATCATGTCTCAGCAGTTGTCTTTGGTCACCAGTAATGAGAAGAAAGGGATGAGCTCGAGAAAATGCTCTAATTAGTTCCTGTAGATCAGAACACTTCTCAGCTGAAATAAGCCATGTGTCTTCACAGAGCTAATGTCACTGCACTGAAATGTGGGGATTTTTGGAGGAAGAAAATTGCAGTATGTTTTAATGGACAAACCAAAATAATTTTATTATGCAAAACAAACAAATTGCAGTAGACCAAGGAGAGGAAGTTCAGAGTTTGTATCTGAAAATCTCAAAAATCAAATATGCTTGTATTTATGTATTTATGTTATGTATTTATAGCTCATATTTAGTTTGCTGTGCTCTGTGCTCTATGGCTATTTTTCAGACTGAGTTTCTTAAGATCTTTGCAAAAATTCTCCTTTTGTTTATTTAGTCCTCAGTGTCTTTCTTGCTGGTTTCAAACATCACTCCCTCTCTTACCAGGTTTGAACTAAGCAAATTGACCCACTTTTCCTTTTATTAATATTTACCCGCAAAGCTTGAGGTATTTGCAAAAATCCGTGAATTTCTTGTACAAGAATATGCTGCTTCTGTTGCAAGCAGAGACAATTTTTGTGTGAGCACAGTGAAATTTCACCAGGAGCAAGCCACAGATGTCTTTCACTGAGGCAGCTTGCCATTTGCTCAAGGAAACAGTTTGCAGCTCCTAAAATTCACTTCTCTCAGGAGCAGGTGCCTCAGTCCCCTCTGTGTGCTGTGGTGAGGAAGGCAGGTGTGTGTATTGCTGTCATGCACTGCATACACACATCAGCAGGAGCATGCATTCACCTTATCTACCTATACCCTCTTTAGACAGAAGGAAAGCAGAACGACTTTTTCCTACCCAGCTATTTCTTGGCATACATTTACCACTTTGCTCAGGGTGCTTCCCCTGCCTGCCCGAGTTGTGAGTCAAACAAGGGCCATCTAAACCAACACATTGTCTCTGACACTTGTCAAAATCTGATGTCTGGGAAGGAGTAGAAAAAGGAACATATTTGTGACTCTCCTCCCAAAACTCTTGCCAGACTCCTGCACTTCTTAGTATGAGTGCTAAGTTTTTAGAAAACCTGAATGAATTTTGACTCCATGAGCTTACCTGTCTTCCCTCAACCCACTCTACACTGACACTGATGTGATTTTTCCTGGTCACTTCAGTAGAAGAGAAAGGCAGCCAGGAAGTGTCTAAAGGTCTTCAAGCCTATCTTGTTTCATATTTCTGTCTGCAGAGCAGGTGTTTCCTCTTCAGTGAACCAATGGAAGGAGACTGGTATCCCTCTGTCTGGTCTTTCCTGGCTCATATGGCATTCCTAAGGTGTTTCATAGTTTGGATTCCATGGGGAATGGAGGCGGAAGGAAAGTTCAGAAACTCACCAACAGGTTTAGTAGAATTTAATAACAAATTCAAAAATGAAATCAGATCTATTCTGCATGTCAGAATTGTAATTGTTGTCCTTTTGTGCTCAATGGGAAATGCTTTTTTCTGATATTTGGCTGAATGTTTTACTGTTTCCATTCAGTTGGGTTGTCTGTCCTTAAGAATGGCTTACAAAATTTAGACATAGCAATCTTATTTCATCCAGGCAAGTGAAAACTCTTTGGATTTGGACAAAGATCTGAATTCTTAAATTCTTCATTCTTGCAAAACTTTGTATAAGAACTGATACTCTGAACAGTTCAGCTAAAGTAGAGTCAAAACTGGAAGGCGGCTAGGAGTATCTCTGAAGTTCTTAGTTTTTACTGGATGTTTGTTAACAAGACAGTTTCCTAACCAAAGGGGAATGAAGGATATCCTTAAAGCTCATCAATTTATACTGATAGCATATCACTGTATTTATTATCCATCCTTACAGAGTTCATTCATTAATTTGGTAGAGAACAGAGCCAGATGCACTGTGTTCTGTTAAAGCTGTGAGTGTTAAAATGTCACTCATCCATAAAAAGAAAACCACTGAATGTTTTTGCATGTTCACCAGTTTGCTGCAGTCTTATATTACTTGTGAAATGTATGTGATGGCATTTCTGGGACAATCCTGCATGCAAGAAACTCAGCATTTCCATCTTCTCAAAGAAGCACATCCACTGGTGACATTAACAATGATGCATAAACCAGCAATGATAAATTAGACATTACACTTCCCAGCCTAACTCTGAGTGATTATGCTTTGAGAGACACCTCAATTTCTTCAGTTGTTTCTATAGCATCTTTGTGTTTGTGTATACAGTCTGTGTGTGTGTGTAGCTCCAAATCAAAGCTGATGAAGGTGGGAGGAATATAGAAAGATGGAAGAGTAATGTTTACAGGAAAAGAGCTGAAAAAAGGAGATTTTTACTTATCTGGACAGGTAGATTGCTGTGGAAGGCAATATTTGATGGAAGACCCATGCAAATGTCAGGCAAGAAAGCAATACATTCTGACAGCTATCAGAGATCTAGCAGAAAGATGTCTCTGAAAAGTAAAGTGAAGATCTACAGCAGCAAACATCTCTGGTGTTTCCTGTGGAGTGGAGATGTGGCAGGTAAGACAGTAGAAATTGGATGATTTGGTACAACATGTCTAAAATCTGTCTGGACCTGCAAAGCGGGGAGGGAAATTGTTAAGCGGATTTTTTTTTGCAGATCTACCAACCATATATTTGAGCTAGACGTTGTACAGGGGAAAAAAAAGGATACAATTTCTAGTGAATTTATTGCTTTTCTATATTACTCAAAGCTTGAATAAGCAAGTTGTCAACTGTAGCTCACAGGGACAGTGAAGAAAATGGAAGACAAGGCTATGACAGGTTGGGGTGTTGGAACTGAATACAGAGAGGGAGAACATCTGTGAGCTGAATTTGAACAGAGTCCAGACAACTGGGATGTGAACATGTCACCTCCCAGTCTCTCTGCACAAAGGAACTTACATGGTCAAAAGTCATCTGGTCACACAGAAAAGTGCCCTATTACTGCAGAATGGTTTGAAGAGGTACAGTGTTATGACCTTTCTACTTGGGAAGACTGATACAGATATAGTAGCTCGAATAACCACTGCTGCAGTCATTCTTGTATCAAAAATAAATCAAGATTCGTGCTTATCTTTCTGGATAACAGTTTATATTCCAGTGGGAAGGTGTCTGTAAATCAGTCATGCTTCAAAGACCTTACCCCCTTGGTTAGCCCATTCTCCTGGGTAAGCAACAGATGATATAATGCAGTCCATGCAGCTTACAAAGGATCAGAGCCTGCTTTCCTACTTGTAGGAAGAGGGCAGTGTTTCTTTCAGTTCTAAGCTTGCCTCTTCAAGGAAGAAGGGGCAGTACGAGTGAAATATCAAAGATGTTAATCAGGAGGAGGATTTTTATCCCATGTAGGGATACTTCAGACAGGATAAAGCATAAATATTCAGTCTTGCTCACATAAGGAGATATCAGAACCACAGATTTAAGGGAGGAAGCATGTATCTAGCCTAGGTATGTTTCCTGGCACTTAATTTTTGTATCTACATAAATTTCTGTTTGCTTTGTGGGTAACTGTTTGCATCTACCCATCTGATTAACCCTTGGAAAACTCTTACATACAAGTGGAGGCAAGAAGGTAATTATTTAGAGCAGCATTTTGCATCAATTCTCTTCAGCTTAGCTATGGATGGGTTTGTGTAGACACTAAGATATAGGTTAGACTATATTACTAGATTATGTGAGATTTAAGTTACTCAAATATAGTCTCAAAGCATATGAGTATTTGAAAATCTGATTCTAAGTATAGTGCTGTATTCCATTTCAGTTTCCAATACTAGTCATCCAGGCTATTTGGTAATAAGAATCTCAAAGCCTGAATACTCAGGCTGAATATTCCTTTTACTCTTGAAATTCTTGTCCTTTGAAAACCAGTGTTAAGCAGAGGTTGCTGGGTAGTTTTTTTGTCAGATGAGCTACCATGTTATTTATACCACTTTATCCCCCCTGTGCATCTAAATCATCCCTGACTTAAAGATCACTGTTAAATAGTGTATTTTTATAACATAAATAGGAATGATTGCTATCTGGCCAAGTGGAACTGAAATAAAATCCCACAGTTTGTGATAATAGCTTCACACTGTGTCCTGAGGGCTGGTGAGCCACTGCAGCTCTATTGATTTCAAGATATTGCATACAAGTTCTTAAAATGTGTTATTAAATAGGATTTTCTCCTATTATTTGGTATAAGTAGAATGTGAAACACCCCACAAAATGCCACAGTGAAGGACAGCTGAGGAGGCAGGTGAACATGTCAAGAGTCATTATAATACTGGTGGTGCTCACCTTATTCTAACAGGGCCAGGTTTGTGTGAAGCACAGCCACAGCAGCTCACAGCTGGACCTTTCTATCTTGTTGCATGCCAAGTTCATACTCCTTTGACTCTTTCTTGAGATTTTTTAATCCTGCAATTTAAGGGAAATGAATTTCAGCCACCGGGTTCTGCATTGCTTTCTAATAGCTGTAAAATCGCCCAGGTTCTTTGGAAATTACCCAAGAAGCATGAACTACAACAGACCTTTGGAAAATATTGTTAGAAGTTCCAGATGCTCTTAGGAGTGTTTCCAACAGCCTTCAGTGATAAAGCCTGGAAGCTTTCCAAAACTGGTAAATGCATCTAATTCCCTCCAGGTCCAATAGCTGCTACAACCTCCCTCTGAGCCTTGAGCCGTAAGCACATTGTACTTTTGTTGGGTAACTCAGACTCTTCTTCAGCAGATGATCAGAATGTAATCACGTTAGCAGTGAATTTTACATTAAAGCAATCCCAAAAATACTACCAATCACTTTAAGTTTATGAACCACATCTCTCAGAAATGAACCTGAGTAACGGGAATTGTGTGAGAGTCAGATAATCCTTCCAGCTGAAGAGAGCTGTTCTAGCAATTGTTTTAAGCTGTTATTGTGGGATGAAAGCACTGCTTTAGCTGTCCAACAGTAATAAATGGGGCTTTTTCTTACAGAGCATTTCTTTTTCTGACCATCACTTGATCAACTGTGCATTTTAATCTGATGATGTAATGGTTTACCTCAGTTTTTCTGTTACTACTTTTCAGCCCAGAGGCATTTTATTTCATTTACTTATATTCCCTATTACTTCCCTATTATGCATTTCCCATTATGATGATCACTATTGTTTTGAATGGTTCTTGGTCTGAAAGATACTGCAATTATTTTATCCACATGAATTTCAGCCTTGATGGGGTGCAGAGCAGGATTGCTGTTTTGTACAATAGGAGGCTTTATGTGTTAAATCCTTCCCTTTGACCTGTGCCATAGAGCATTCAAGCCTAATAATGTAAAATATCTGGCTGTGAGCCCATGACTGACTGGGTTGTAAGAACTAACCAAGTCCACCTGCCCAGTCAAGGCAGAGCTGGGGGCAGTAATATCAACTCTGAGAGCTAAATCCAATTGGACTATGTGTTGGGAAAACCAAGAGCAAGTATCTATTCAGCTTCAGAGCTCAGCAGAGCTGTAGCTGCCAATCTGAGACTTTTTTCACTGGATGGGACAACCTATGCAGATGCAGGTTTGTGTATGTACAAGTCCAAAACAGCAGAGACTTCAACATTTGTCTGGGAGATTAGATTTGGGTTGCAAGTGCACCTAAACCTTCCATCTCTCTGCCTGATCCTGGTTGGCATGTTTTCTTTCTATTTGCAGAGATACCAGAACATTTTGTGAAAGATTCTTAAAACTACTGATTTGCTAAGTCAGTGCATCAAGTGAACCAAACCCAGCTTATCTAACAGACCAAAAAGAGATCTACTGAGTCTGCTGATTCCTCACAAACCACCCAGTTATCCCCACCATGGTGACATCCACCATCCAGGTGACAGGGGACAAGCTGGGGGCAGTGGTCTCTTGATCTTGAACAACCCATCCTGTTGTGTAGGGCATAATCCCATGGTTTCACTGACAGTTTAGAAGCCTGAGCATCCATGTAGACAAGCTTCCAAATTTATAGTCCACAAGGGATCTTTTGACATCATGGATTGTGATCAGTTTTCTTCTAAAGGATTTTATCTCCCTGGATCTACATGAGATTCTGGAGAGGTTTTCTTGCTCCAAGTCCTTTTCTGGCAGAAACTTCAGGACAATAAGATAACCTGGCTCTAGTCTCATACAGGTGCATTTTTAATCTCCCCTTATAGGAGAACTCTAAAAATCACTAAATGCTAGAAAAGAAATGATGAAAAAAAATCTCTTATTGTAACTTTTTCAGGATTTTTACTTTCACCTGCTTCCAGTAACTCATTGGTGCATGGATTATTAGGATTTGAAGCTGTGTACTCTCCTTGGGATTTGGGTTTTAAATATGGACAGGCTTCAAAATGGAGTGTTAGACTGCGCCAACAATGTTTTTCATCACACAAACTCTAAATTTTGTGTGTAAAACTATATTTTCTTGCAATTTTTCTTGAGTGTTTGTGGTGACTGTAATGTCACCATCTGTTCAAGAAAAAACAGCTCAGATGTGTCAGAGAGATTAAAGCCCTGTAATGTTCAAAATTTCATATTATGATAAATCTATTTGTTTTCATTTAATATATGTCTATACTGTTTATTGTTGATAGTCAAAATGCCCAGCTATAAGAGTCATATGTGAGACACTCAAGACTAACTGGATACTTGGGGTGAAATCTTCCAGGGAAGTTGAAAGCAGGTTGGTTTTGGACTTCAGTTTGCAATGTTTCTGAAATTAGGTCTAAAAATTACCTGCTTATTTTGGGACTCTTTAATAAAACCCTTCAGTTCAGAACAGACATTGCCTTGTCTGATCAAGTTGTGTTCAGTCCATTCCTGCATTTCAGCTGCAGCAATCATGAACCTTGATGCTTTAGTAAGAGTGATGCTTCTATTTTATCCTTGCATGAGACAGCCTATTAGAGACAGGATTATACCAGGTTTAAAGTCTTACACCTTGGCACATGCAGTTTTCAAGTCCAAGTTTTGTGACTAAACAATTACTTGTGCATACTTGTTTTATCTAGTGACTTTAGGGTCAGTGACCCCTTTGAAAAATTAATCATATGTTTGTTTTTTTTTCTGCAATAACTGTTTCTATTCTTAAAATATTTATAATGGAAATTATTTAAAGAGGTCCCTTTATGTAAAGAGATATTTGCCAAACTGCATGGGAAGCAGTGATTATGAGATCTATTTGTAAATTGCTTGTTTCTGTAAGAGAATCCAACAGGATTTATGTCCCCTTTGGAAAGCAAACTAGAACTTAAAAGAGGAACCAGATCTGACTATATTTTGGCAGGATCCTCTTCTGGCATTCAGATCCATTAATCTGCACAATCTTATAGTTTCTAAACTCTTCTACTCATTCAGTGTCCAAATCACATATGAGATTCCCTCTGCCATGAAGAGTTCTCTTCTTTGACAGTGAGAATTAGAATCATAAAATCATAGAACAGCTTGGGTTGGAAGGGCTCTTAAAGAACATCTTGTTCCACCCCCTGCCATGGGCAGGGGCACCTTCCAGTAGACCAGGTTGTTCCAAGTCCCATTCAACCTGGACTTGAAGATTTTCAGGGGTGGGGCAGCCACAGCTTCTCTGGGCAACCTGTGCCAGGGCCTCACCATCCTCACAGGGAAGAATTCATGGTATCTAACCTAAACCTACCCTCCTTCAGTTTAAAGCCATTCCCCTTGTCCTGTCACTCCATGCTCTTGTCAAAAGTACCTCTCCATCTTTCTCTTGGAGCCCCTTTAGGGACTGGAAGGTTGGAGTAAGGTCTCCCCAGAACATTCTCTTCTCCAGGTTGAACAGCCCCAACCCTCTCAGCTGAATGCCCTCCCTAAGGCTCCAGAATTTGTCACAGTGTTAAATATCAAATGACAGAAAAGAATGAAACTCTGGTAATGGTGACACTGGCATCAACAAAGAGCACTGACAGCTCCATGCATCTGTGAAGTTCTCAAGGACCCCTGTCTTCAAAGCTCTATTAGGCTCTTTCCTATTCTGCCCCAAATAGAGTTTCAACCTGCACACTGTGATTTTAAATACATTTTCCTGCCGTTGTGGGGTTGGTGAAGCTACTGCAAGTTCAGAAGCAATTGTAGACATCAGAACGGGGCGTGAAGGTCTGAGTGAGGAGCTGTTCAGCCTTGCAGATGTTTTTAGATGGCTAAACATCTCTCTTAGGGTGACTTTTAAAAATGCTTTTAAGGAGATTTACATAATAGTTCCCCTCCAAGTGCAGAAGGAATATGTCTCAAGATTAATGTTGCAGAATTTATAAACAATGCCTGTACTGATGACTGATGCCTGACTATTGATGGCAGCCAGTCAGAGGGTTAGTGCTCAGATTATTCCAAGACTCTTCTCCAGAAGTGTTTTCTTACCTTGTCTTCTGAATCTGGCCATTATTTGATAGAAGACCCTCCATAGGAAGAGCTGTTCTACTAAATACTGGCATAACCAAATAGAAATGGAAAAGATACACCAACAGAAATAGGCTTTTGCATCTAATGAAGATAAGCAGAATATTTACCATAAGCACCTCACTAGAGCTATCATATATTGTCATTCTCCTTCAATAAACAGTTGGAACTTAAGGCTTAAATTCAAGAAAGTTTTAACAAAAGCACTGGATAGTATGAAGATTTGACTAAATTAGCTAAGTAATAAATCTGCTTAATTTCATTGTAACGTAAACCAGACATCAACTTCATAAATGCAAGGAAATGCAGTAATTTTCCCTCAGGCAACCAGGCCAATTTGTGGGAGTGCTGTGTGGGTAAGGAATGGATGTACCTTGACTGCAAGTACATGGTGTTGAAACAGTTCCCCTCGTTGTTTATACAGCAGATTCAGCAGCTATTCTGTGTAAGAAACCTGACATGTACTTCAGGATCAGGCATCATTAGAAGAAACAGTTATGTTTTAGAAAAATCTGTCTCACTTTGGAGAAGAATTAGTGCAACAGAAATGATCATTTTTTTCTAGCTGGATGATAGGGTTGGCACATTCCCGGTGAAAGGCAATGGGTGGGATTCAAACAGCTTGTAGGGTTTGGAGGTCGGGAATGCTCCTGAGACACTGCAGATTTTGCCAGCTCAGCAACTCCTCTATTAAAACAAATAAACAAAGAAAAAACCCCACAGTTGCAATGTTACTAAAGTGCAAATTTGTATGAGTTGTGGTATGTAAAGTTCAAGCTGAAGCATAAAGCATGCTTCAGCAGTTTACATTAAATGCAATACTTCAAATCTGGATACTTTAGTATAGCTACAAAATGAAAGTAGGAGATGATAATCTTCAAAATCCCCAAGGCTGCTTTTTTCTTGAGCAATTTCAACCAAGACTTTAATCAGGACAAGTAAATGGGTGAAAAAGCCTTTAGGCATATATAAAACAAACCAAAAATCATAGTGACAAATCTCATGCAATGGACAGGATCGGATGATACATGCAACCCTGTCAAAATCCTTTTTTACACTGAATTAAACAAGTCTCTGGGCATGTGAGCTCAAGCATGTCAAGAAGCGAGCAAATGTTTCCAGAGAAGTTTTTTCATAACCTGTTGAGTTTGTTCTTTTAGTTGACTTTAGCATAAGATACCTAAAGCTGTCTAGGGTACAAAGTAACAGGTGCTTAAAAACTATAGAGTAGTTATGGAGAAGGCAAGATCTGAGGTCAATCTCTACATTTTAAAATAGTTTTTTCTCCTGTCATGCTGTCAGTCATATCTCTATTAGTGGTTGGTATCTAAAACCAGAAGGACTGTATAAAGAGTATAATGGTGTAAACCAATTGTTCCCTGATGTATAAAGGGGGAAAATAATGTTTGACCCCTGTGAGCTGACTGGCGTATGTCTGGAAGTATGAGATTTAATTAAACAGATGGTAGCATACATTACTGCTTTAGAAATGTGATTAATCATTATAAATGTTCTAGGTCCTTTAAAAGAATGACTAGAGCATCTGGCTATGCACACTGCAACCGTGTACACCCACCTGACAGGAATCCATCTCCATAACATAGATGATACTTGTGTTTATGTTAATTATTCTGAATCTTTATGCTTCGGTTGAACGGACAAGTTCTGGCACATTCTTTTAAATAAAGCAGACTCATTCTGAAGTTAGACTGTATTTAGATTCTTTCTGCTGGTAAATTTTAGCATCAACAAAAAATATGTAGCGGAAAAAATCCAACCCTAACCCACCAGTTTTCAAGAAGCCTGGAGATGAAATTTGATATAGAGTTTTAGACTAGGAAAAGGCAAACTGCCTTTGGCTGCTGTGGGGATACTTTTCTTCACTGAATCATTTGGTCAGTCAGAAGGCACAACATGCAAATCCCAGGCAAGTGCATTAACATTATTCCTGACGTATTCTGGGTGACGGTGATCACCAGCTCTTTTCAAAACAGCTCTCATGTTACACATACTGTTGATCCAAATTTATCAGCAGTCAATGAACAGAAGAACTTCCTGGCTGCAGTTCTCTGCCTTTCATGTATGTCACCCTAACACTCCTTACCACAGACCAGGTGTCTGAGGAGTATTCCTTATGCAGGAGCTTGACAAGTGCCCAACAACCTGCCTGTTCTGAGGAGGAAGCATCAACTCAGGAGGAGCTTGTTAGTGCTGGTCAGCTCCTTCTGGTGGGTACCTTTGGTTATGAGCTTGGTGATTTATTTGCTTCAAATAGATATTATATTTTTTAGTCTTCTATATTTATCCACATTCTGTCATTTAGTTCCATCTGCTGTACATGGGAAATGGAGTCTTTATTTTAGAATCCAAACTGCTGTCAGCTTGAGGCTTTCAGAGACTGACAGTGTTTAGGGATGGACAGAAGCCTTGTTTTCAGCCTGTTCTCTGAAGTGCATTCTACGATTCTGTGAATTTATGTCCTTTTTACTTAATTCATTTGTGTTCTCTAATTGCACGTTGCTGGCTGATATCCAAGTTACACAACAAACATGCAGGAGATGTTTGATGCCTTGCAGGATGGGGAGGTGTCCATGCAGCTCTCTGAGATTCTTCTTCTTGGGAACGTTTAAATCATGCTCAGAGAAATAAGGGGTGAGACAAGCCTGAGACTGAATGGCAGCCATCAGGACAGAGCCAGTGCTGAAAAACAAATACTGTACACTTAACTGATAACCCACCTCTGTAGGTGTCTATACATGTTTTCATTTGCCAAAGTCACATTGAGAGCCAGAGGTACTCAAAGCAGCCAGTTTGCTCTGTTTCTCTTGCTCAGCAGATCAATGGATTAATACTCTATCATTTTCATATGACTCTGAAAGGCTTACAGAAATAAACTTGCTGTAGAGGATCACCTTCCAGTTTCTGTGCATTTATAAATGCCATCTGTTCATATCTGAGAGCTGGGTGTTATGGTAACCTGAGTTTTTAAACTTGAGCTAATTGCAGAGTACATGCCCATACTCAGGGAGCACATATGCATGTGGGTGAATAATGCTGGCACAAGGATGGGGACAGGGAAAATCCAGAATATGGGAAACCTTTGAATGATCTCTCTTTCCACAGTGGTCTGGTTGGAAGCAAGGAGGTCATCTCCTCCACAAGCCCAGCAAGCAAGGAAGGTTACTTGTAGTACTGCCAGATGCCCAGAGGCCAGGTAAAAATGACTCTGCTTTTTTAGACCATGTAAATTGAACTTTGGGGAGAAGATGAGGGCAGGTTAAAGCCTCTATGTCAAAATTTTACTTTTCATGTAAACTTTGAGATACCTTGTGTGTGATTGAATGTGAAAGTGCCACCAGTTCATTCCATCTGTACAAAGAAAAGCTCTTGATTACTGTGGCCATGGAGTGAATTTGAATCACCCTGCACAAAACTCCATGTGCATTTACTGAACTTATAAGGTTATTCTTCATAGAAAGTAAATTGGCATATGTACATAGAATTTTCCCAAATGCCTTGTGCTTTTTAAAGTGGCTTTCAGCATGTGGCCATGTAGATCTAATAGAAGTTAATAAAACAATTTCCAAAAGTTGGACAGGTACAAAGCCTCGTTCCCCAAAGTGGACTCTGGTATTAGCTGTATCCTGCTGCTGTTTTCCTGCTTTGTGTGTCCATTAATTATGGATCAATTATTCAATTCTTTAGGAACTCAGGTGATAGTTGGGCTACTGAGTTGTGAAATTAAAGCAATGCCACAGTGAACAGGAAAGAACATGCATTTACTTCAGAACCATCCTCCTTCTATACTAATATTCCTGGGACAAAAGCATTTTTCTTCAATCAATAGTTAAGCCGATTCCTGTGATTGTCCTTTTCCCCACACTGCTTCCAACTCTTCTAGCATATCATTTATCAAGGCCTTCTTTCTGAGTAACAATCTTTCTATATCATTTATCAAGACCTTCTTTTTGAGTAACAATCTTTCCACATTTTTTAATGGCACAATCAAAATCTGAAAGCCAAATGCCTGTTATCACCACAGGCACAATTCACTCTGCTCTGTGTTTCCTAAACAAAGCACAGCACAATTATCAAAAGGACAACTTCTTTACAAAGTGAATCTTGAACTTCAGTCAAATTTAGCCACTGAGGATCAGTTCAACAAATAGAGTATTAATTTTCTATTTGACACGCTGGAAAAAGTGTCAATTCAAACCAAGAGCAGCAGCTTCTCACTGCTGGGACCAGGAGGAGCAGCACCCTCCAACACAGCTCATTTTGCAGTCACTCTCTTGCTTATGATTTCACTTCAATTCCTTTAATATGTGGCTGGTGAAGTCAGTTCCTCTTTACCTTTGGGGAGTGAAATTTCTGGTGACAAGTCTTTCATTAGTAAGAATTGTTTGCTTTTGAAAAATGCTCTCTAGTGTAAGAACCTGAATAGATTTGAACACAAACATTTACACAAAATCAAACTATGCTTACAAATGAAGATAATGGCCTGTTTTTCATTGCCTTACCCTTTGTTCAGTCATCTACATCAATCAAGTTAATCAATTAAGCAAATTACAGGAAAAAATCTAAGACTTTATAGCTTTTTTGCATAGGAAAGAAAGGGAAATTAAGCTGATATTGTTTTCAAATATCTGTCCTTCTGCTAAAGTGCCAGGTCTTTACAGAGTGCTGTATTCAATGCCCAGCCTCCCTGCTAATAACTGCTGTATTGTAAGTTATGTTTAATAATGCAGCATGAAGTCATGGCTGTATACATAGGGAGGAATGTCTGTGCTGCTGAGAAACAACCTGCTGGTGTCAGAATTCTTTAGAACCTCAGGACAAGGGGTGTAAACCAGTTTGTACCAAGGTTTCCTCTAGTTCTATTACAAAATGCTGCTTCTGTGGTATGTAACAAAGGGTTGTTCACACCACCCACCTGAGGCTGCCTTGGACATCTCAGCAAAAGGCTGCTTAGAGCACCCAAATTTGGGACCCAACCTTCCTCTATGGTTAGTGAAAAATTAAGGGCTTCTATTTCATTTCTGACACCAAGGTTAGACATCAGATGCTGTGCAGATTTAAAAAACTCTTTACTCTCTAAATCTTCCAGTTGCAAACATTTCATGTTTGGCTCTTGCCAAATCTTTCAGCTTATCTTAGTGTTCAGTCTCGAAAGTGTAATTTAAATTTGTGACCCAGAAGGCCAGGCTATAAAAAAAGTTGATTTTCTTGTTTTTTTTTCTTGCCAGGTTACCTGGCAATTCCAACTTGAGTAAAGCAGAGCTGTGGCCTGAAAGACATGTTTGTGATTCAAGCTTGTGTAGGAATAAAAATGATTTCTGGACTTCTTGGGGTTGGTTTGGTTTGGTTTGGTTTCCAGAGAGGCGATCATGACCTTCTGTGATGGGAAAGATTGTCTTCTCTCATGTGGTCTGTGAAGGTGTGAAGTATATAAAATGAAAGCTCAAAGTGTTTCTTTTTTACCTTTTTTTTGGGGGGGGTTGCATTTTAAATGGCAAGACAACTTACTTAGGGTAGTCACGTAGCAATGTTTTTTGGATTGTGTAGGTAGCCTGCAATACTGTGCTGTTTTGTCTGGGCTTGTACATATGATACTTTCAGTTCTCCCTGAGTGGGAAGCAAGAGTGTGCCCTAGGAATTCAGAGCAACTTTTTGGTTGCATGACTGGCATAGAGTTACAACATAGAGAATTTTTTTTAATTGAAATCTTTAACCTGTGAAAAAACTGGGCTGAAAGTTAGTTTGTCAATTTAGAAACGAAAGGGTAAAGCTTCCCTTCATTTATTTTGAAAGCTTCAGCCTACACATATTTGCCAGTTTCTTCCAAAAAATACTGCTCAGGTGTAATAGCTGCCAAAGGATGGTGAGATGGTGCTCTGCTCTGGTGGTTAGTCATTCATTGACAAACTGCCTGCTTTTGCCATGAGATATATATGGCTTTTAAAGAAAGAAAATTTAGGACCTTAGACTAGACAAGAGCAGCATAATGTGCTATTTCTCCATCTAATGAAAATGTCAACTTCTGTGGTCACTCTTCCTTCTGCCCAAGAAATTCTGTGCCTTTGAAAGGCAGGAGTGTTTTATACAGGACAAATCTTATTAAAAGGACTCTTTCCCTCCTAATGGAATATTTCTTGAGGTCTTATATTATCTGTCTTTATGAGGTTCATCCCCACTCTCAGGGTCAGACTCATCCATCCTCTTTGATGACCATACTAAGTGTCCATGTGTGGAGGTCCCTAGAGAGAAACAGACCTGGAGGGGATCTGAGCTTTGTTCATTCCTATGCTCTGTCTGTCTGGAACACCAATAAACTCAAGACCAGTCCCCTTCAGGTTTCAAATCCATATTCATGAGGCGGATACAGACATCTTCAACTTACCTGTGCCATAAGGTATAGTGATCCTATGGATGAGTTTGCCCAAATCTGCTGCCAAACCAGAATTCATCTTGCAGCACAGGCACAGCAGGATCACCTACAGAAGTCAGCTGTGCAGGAACCAGGGACTGCAAGCTAAGAAAACTTGCATCTTTAGACCTCAGTTCAGCAGTCCTTTTAATGGGGCCAATCATACCAGCTTTAAAAAGCATCTTGAGCAATTTAGATAAGCTATTTAGTAAGCAGCACTATTAATAGACCCTCTGACAGCCAAACGGGGATAACACTTCTCATGGCTATAAATTAGAGAGTTTTTCCCTTTCTTATGAGGAGTAGTGGAATAGTGCTACCAACCGTGGCAAACACATTCCCTGATTGCTTTTTCCTTTCTGTCTAACTTCAGAATGCATCACTTCGGGGACCGTGTATCACTTACTGAATTGCTCCTGTTTGCTCCCCCTGCTGCTGCCTGCTCTGTCAGCAGTCTGGGATCCAGCCGGTGACATTTTTCACTCCTTGCCTCAGAGGCACACGGTGCTGTCCTGCCCAGATGCTCGTGCACGCCTTCCTGTGAAGTCTAATGATAGAGCTGTTCAGCTGAGTGATACTCGTAGCAAGAGGGGCAGGACTTGAGGAAGAAAATCAGACAAAAAGCAGCCTTGCCTCAGATGTTGAAGACAATTGGGGAAGAACTTGATTTCTATTTAAAGGGCACTTCTGCTTTGCCAGTTCTGAAGTGCAATGTGTGGAAAGGAGAGATGATTATGCCACACAATAGGCTGCATATAGACACAAAAGAAGGCTGAAATTAAAACAGATTTTGTCGTATAAGGCATGATGTAATGATTTCTGTCACGCTTACAGCCATAACTGAGAATAACAATTAATTACATACCCAAACAAAGAAAATAGTTGAGGCTGCAGGTAGTTCATAAGTAATAAAACCAAAGCCAATCTAAAGGCCAAGAGGCTGAGTGCATTTTCTACTTTATTAATTAATTTTGTTCCAGACCAGAACAGACTAGACTAGAAATAACCATCCACCTGCTCTGAGCACCCTGCCAATTATTTCAAACTACAGACCCAAATTGCAATATGAACAGCTCCCTGCTTCTAAGAAAGCACAATACCCACTCAGATATTCCTACCTCTGCTTTTCCACCAGCACTTTAATTCATTTCTCTTTCTCCCAGTGCCAGGTCAAGTAGATGAATATTGCAAGCACTGCTGGTAGATGCAAAAGCAAAGTATTCTTTTCTTTCCCTCACTTTTCAATGAAAAGTAGAGAACGTTGCCTGAAGTTGCAGTGTCTGTTTTTAGAAGCAGGCTTGTAAATTATTAGGCTTTTGTTCCTTGTTCTGACTTTTCTTGAGAGACTGCTTTTTCTCTTCTTTTCTGTGCTTAGCTACTCTGTAATATTTTGACCTAAGAACTTCCTCTCTGCTCTCTTCTACCTTTTAACTCACTAAAGCTTGAGAGGATGAGTAGCAATATCGCTTTTAGCAGGAGAAAGGTATCTGAAAATCTGCCAGTGTTCTAGCTATTTAACCACCACATCTTTCTCTCTTTTAATCTCAATAGAGGTTAAGTTCAACAGTAAATCATGCATTATCCTAAAAGAATGAACACCTTAATAGTTAAGATTCTTAACAATTAATTTAACAGGTGTTGCTATTATGTAGATATAAACCAAGCAAACTGTTTTTTCCAAACACATGAAAGTGTTTCTGTGTTACAATAGTTGTGAAGCCATAGGTGAAAACCTACCACCCTGGAAATCAATGGCAGAACTTCTTAGAGTGCCAGTACCTAGATTTTCAAACAAATTAAGTGCCCGAATCCCTTTGGAAAGCTCAAGTCAGTCACAGGCAATGTCATCACAGTATCCAGATGGTTTGGGTGGGGTCTGTAAATCACTTTACAGTCTGCAGAGTAACCCCATGGCAGTGAGAGCAGAATTTAGCAAAGGACTGCTGAAAGAGTTTAAGAGATTCAGACACCCATATCCATAATTCCTCCTTCCACTCCTGCTACAAATATTATCCATTCATGCCTCATCTGACTTCCCACAGCTGGCTGTGAGGCTGCAGACACACATTCTCTTCTGGAGTATCTGTGCTGCTTGAAGAGGTTCTGCCCCCAGCCCAAACCCATCTGTCTGCTCTTCCTCTTGCTCTCTTCCTAGTTTTCAAGTCGCCTGATATCTTCCAAGTCTTCCAGCTGTCTGGCCAAATCTCACTGATGTTACCAAGAACCACTAAAGGCTGGGCCACAAAGTAAGAAATGAGGAATTCTTTCCCCGAAAAGGAAAAATATTTTTTCTTTTCTAATCAAGGAAAATAAGTGGAAAAGATGACATCTATTTTTTTTTCAGCCCAAAGTCCAGGACAAAAGGTGGATTTCTCCTTGGCTTCACCCTATTGTTTCCTTCATGTTTTATAGAACAGAAAAGCCAACATGGTAAATGTATGTTGTATTTCAGATCTGATCTGAATTATGCTGCAGGGAAACCCATCCCTTCTCCAGGGGATGCACAGGATCCCCAGGGATGAGAAGCTCTCTGTATCTTTCCCTCTCTCCCCTACTTCAGTATGGAATCCTTAAGTTTTGGTACAACATGTGTCATACAGGCTCTGAGCTGAAACTTGATGAGCATATTTTTTGCTGTTTCATTTCAGGAGATGAGCTCTCCTGGTACATAAATAAATCTGAAGGTGACTGCACCAGATGAAATATTAATAAAAACTCCTCCTTCCCACTTCTCCCATATCTTTGGTGATTCTTCATGTCCAGGCAAACCAGGTAAGTGACTTTCTGAGCTGCAGCAGATGCTCCTTCTGCCCTTATGGCCCCTCATAAGCCCCTGCTGCAACTCCTGAGCCCTGAGCTGGCTGCTCCCAGTAGTCCTGGTCCCTGTGTGTGCTGCAGGCTCCCAGTGCCCTGCTGTGCACAGCTCCTCCCTGCTCACCATATGCTGTATTCCCTGAAACCTCTTTCTGGTCAGGTTTAGTTACTCTCTCAATCAGGAACAATGTTCCCCTTCCCAAAACATTCACCTGATAATGCCCTTTCAAAGGATTTTGCTGCAGAGACTGTGAATAAACAGATGCTCTCACAGGGAAAGTCTTTGCTTAATCAAAGGGTGTTGCGTGGCCTATTTAATATTAACAAAATTGACTTTTAAGCATAATTCTCAGAGAGCTTTGATACACAACTTGCCTTCTCTGTTTCATAAAAAGGCTGAAAAGTGCTTCAGCATTTCTAGACTGTTCCCTTCTGTTGTCTGAGTAGCAGCAAACAGCTTTGTGTTGCTCCTAAGTACCTTTGCTTGGATGCAAAAGCGTATTTGAAATGGCATCAAGACCTCCTTTAAATTTCCTGTCCAATAAAATGGGAGGAAAAACAGGTATGGATGTGGTTTCTAAAATTCCATATTTGGTGCCCTTTAAGTTTTGCAATCCCATGTTCTTGAGATTCCTTACAGACATATTGTCAGGCTTAGAACTGACTAAAGGTGAACTTTATTAAATAAATTCATTATAATGGTATTTCATAGGTTTGGGCTTGCGATTAGTGGATTGTAAATTTATACTTTAAGACTAGAAGAACATGATCATATAAATTGTCTTATTGAAGTTAACAGGGCTGTTCTTTGAAGAAAAATGCCACTCAGCAGAACACTTAAATGTATGCATAGCTCTAAGCATATGTTTAAGTTCAAATGAAGTCAATCTTTTGGTTTTAAGAGGGCTCAACTGTGCTTTTTTCCTTAAAACATTTATATTAATGTACAGGGTGGCTGCTGCAGTAGCCTTGGGGTATCATTAATGTTTTAAAAACAATAGTCTTTCTAAGCACTCATGAACATTAGATAAGAGAACTACTATTAGTTGACAGCAAGCTTAAGGCCTTAAAAACTCTGTCATCTGATAGTTTATTAAACATTCATATGTATTTTACAGATGCAAAGATGAGCATTTAACTGCATCCCAGTTGCTGAAGTACTACTGCCATGTGTTGTAAATAGAAAGTTGCCAGAGTGCAGTTCAAGAATGGTGGTAAGGAAAGGATTTGCTATTTCTAATGTTTCTGCCTACATACTCAGAAAAAAAAATATTGTGGATTTGCTCTGAAAGTCATTTTCCTTGGACTGTTTTGGAATATCCCTTCCCTTGTAGACTAATATGAAGGGATGGGAAAGAGCTTCCTGTGGTCGTACTTCTCTGTGGTGGGCACAGCACAGCATGATGAAGGAGCATTGCTGACACAGCAGCCACTTCAATGCATCTCCCTTACAGCAAAAACTGCACTGTATAGGGGTAGTTTGAAGGCAGAAGTTAATTTATTATATTTCTGTAA
This sequence comes from Lepidothrix coronata, assembly GCF_001604755.1. Lineage (NCBI taxonomy): Eukaryota > Metazoa > Chordata > Aves > Passeriformes > Pipridae > Lepidothrix > Lepidothrix coronata. The sequence continues at coordinate 51,961 of NW_016690429.1, forward strand.
CAGAGACACCTAATGTCTTAATTACAAGAAAGTGATACAGAACTAACAGGAACATTCTACATTATTAAACAAGGGTATGGAGGTTGAACGTATTTTTTTCTCTGTACACGTAGGGCGCTGTATATACAAAGGAAACTTTTAAAGTAAGCATTCCAAATCTAACTCTCAAGGTCCTTATCATAGGTAATCTATCAAGAAATGCAAAACAAACAGCACTGTTAATCCCCCTGCTTCATAAGTGTATCTGCGAGTTACTTGGCAGCACAAAGCTCCACAGAGCACCATTTCCCTGACTGAGAGAGAAAATCATCCCATAATTTTTTCTCCCCCTTAATTTCCAAATCAATTTTTACAAGAGACTCAAACTGTTTCATATCTGCAGCCACCACTCTCTCTAAAAGTGAAGGATGCTGCTACTGTCCTGTTGGTGGCCGTAGTTCATACCTTAAATTGTCCCCAAACCTACTGACTATCCTTTCGTAAGGAGTTTCATTCACATCAAAGATCTGAATGAAAGGTTATATCAAAGGTTATAGTCCCTTTGGCCTAAGGATTCTTTTATCTAAAGTAAGAATAATGAATGAAAAAACAGCAGCAGTGACGATTGATCAAATCTGGCCCCTTCATATTTGAGCAAACCTTCCTGATCATCATTTTACATAACTGAGATTAGCCATGTTTTTGCAAATGACCAGGTACATTCGTAAAACCAGGGAGAGGGAAGGACTGTAATCACATAACCCAGGAGCCCTTTGTTGCCATCTCTCATCTGGAGCCTGAGCTCTGCAATATAACACCTCGTTGCTGTTGTCTTGAAAAACAACATTCTCATTTGCAGAAATGGGTTGATAATATGATATTTTTTTAAAGTTCTGTTCCACATAAATGCACAAAAGTAGCAGGTTCACATCACTGTGCTTTCTCCTGGATATGAAACGGTGCAATTCAGAAGAAATTCAACACTGCCTCTCCTTTAAAGCCATGTACAGATACACATGAATTGAAAATAGCAAAAGTCCTTCCTTATCTGGCTGTGGGTATTGAGAACAAGTACAATGGGTAAATGTTGATTAAATGTCAGATACACTGCACTGGGCACTGCTTTAATCAGTGGTTTCTATATATTCAAAAAAAAGATGCATACTTTAAATTAAAAGCTCTATGGAAATAGGAAGACAGTAGTGCTCTTGTCAATAGAATGCAGAGAAATACCAGAAGTCCCATTCAAACATTTCCAAGCTTTTATACAGCAAAGTTATGCAGCTCTCAGAAATATATAACATCAGAAATGTAAGCTTTTAACATTGCTGTTCTGTTCCAGTGAATGGCAGTAAGTATGATATTTATAAAGATTTGTTTTGCCACTCAAGGACCCAGTATAAAACCTATTAAATTTGTAATTAGAAATATGTTCTATTCTTTTTCCAAATTCCAGTCCGTACTCTGGAAGTCAAGATGCAAACTTCCTGTCACAGGCATTGAGAATAAAGAAGGCTCTTTGCCAGGGTAGGCACAAATTGATGCCTGAATAGCTTCATTTTTTTTATGCATTTGCACAAGACTAAAACTTATTAAGCAGCTTATAGGATGCTGGTGCAAAGGAGGTAACTTCCATTCCCCTCTTCCCTCTGATCTGGTTCTCAGGAGCTGAGAAAAAAAACCAAAATAGTTTCTGTCGTAACAATCAGCAGGATGAGGTGAGTGGTGTCTGAAGAGTGCACTGGGAAAGGTGGTGTTCTTACATGTTCTTTTCCAACTTGAACCACTGTTTGACTTTCCCATACAGAAAATTCTCACTGAGCTGGTGTAAGGGAGCTGTGAGCAAGTTATCCTCTGAATGTTCATGGGTGGTTTCACCTAGAAAAACAGAGACTAGATGTAGTCCACTCACAGCTGGATTGAGTGGACAGAACTGGCTGGGCATTAATCCTTAAAATACACTGTGATATGCAAAAATTAGGCAAGTGTGATCAACCAATATGGCATACATATGCTCACTACTGTCAAAGTTCAGAGCTGTTGTGGTCTAAATAATTATCCAACAGAAAGATGGAGATATTTCTTTTGGAAGATCACCTCAGTATTTGGCACTGTACTTCTTAACAGATTATTTGAACAGCATTTGAGAATCAATCTATTGTTTTATTTAAATTAAAATTTACAGAAATAATGTAAAGTTGGCCTGTGAGTCTTCTGAGCATTCTTACAAATTTCTTTTGTTTTCAGTTCTTCCTTGAATTAAAAATAAAGTTCCCATGAACGGAAATTTCCTCTGGCAGTTGGTATTTAGAGAAGCACTTCTATAGCTGCAGCTTAGCCTGGATGTTAAGGAATAACAGAAACTTTTTAAATTATAGAACTAATTATCTACACTCAGCTGATCAAACACTTTGCACTTCTAGCTGTGAGCACAGCTCACCACATCTGTTGGCCTCTCCCTGGGTGAATCTGTGCTGCAGTTGCTGCTGTGAATGTTATGGAGTGGAGACACACCAAAGGCAGCATTAAACTAACAAGCCTTGGATTTGTTAGTGTGACAGCACAAAGCTTAGTGGTGGCTTTTTGCCTGGAGTCTCACCCAGCCACTTGCTGAGTGTTGGAGCCAACAGAGAGTTTTGGGGGTGCCACAGAGCTGGGCAGCTGCAGCTGCTGTCAGCTGTGAAGGCTAATGCTGCTTGTCCTTCACAACCTCTTCCTTCTACTGTTTTTTGGTTTGTTTTGATTTTTTTAAAGTTAATTTAGTTATACAGAAAGCTCCCTGGACCTACAGACTGAACTTAATGTTCTTAGAGGACAAAGGGATGACTATAAATTGGCACAACATCAAATAGGGAAAGAATCCAAGCAGACTTGAGGTAGTTTATCCCTCCATGAAAAAATTGAGTATCCTTGACTTGTAGCTAAGTGAAAGAGGAAATTTGATGGGATAGGTCCAGTGTTGTCATGAGTATATTGTATTGTGACTATTATTTAATATTCAAAATATCCTTTTCTCACTTAGGTTTTGAGGACTTGTAGAGTTGCAGAACACAAGCACTATTAATGTACAATGTACTTACCCTCAACTATCACACAAATGGACTGTGTGTTAGACTGCAGGAATAATCTATCTGAAAACACAGAGATTTCCACATGCAGGACTGGAAATGCTTTCATCCATATGCCTTGGGAAACCCTCCACTCCTATCTTGTGCATAGTCACTTACTTGTGCTGCATGTCCAATAGTAATCCATATATCCATAGTAATAAAAAGGCATGTGGTGTTCTGTTCCATGTTTATGGATAAGAACAGTGCTAGAAAGCTTTATGATGCTCCATATTCTCTTTGAAAGTAGAAATGAAAAAGCAGTTGAATCCTTTTTCTTCAGCCTCCTGCCATTCTTCCCCTTTCAGGATTAGCAATTGTCAACCCATTGTTTAAAAATCCCTTGTCCTGGTGCTGTTTGCAGTGCCCAAAGCACTTGCTTTATCTGACTAACAAAAAGCTTCTTTTTATTGTTACTTTTCCCTCCACTGAGTGAGAGAATAAGGGCAAGTGATTTTTGATTTAACCTCCTGCTGCTGAGTTTTCAAATTTTAAAGTGTTAACAAAAAAGAATGCATGTTTTCAGTGCTAAAAGCTCTGATTATACCACAGCACAAATTTATAAAAATCAAAGGCAGGCAGAGAATAGCAAGCTAGAGATACGTGACTCTCTATCTGCTGGCCTCCTGTAATACAAATTGAACTTTCTCAAGAAAGCAGCTGTAAAGAGAGAGACTGTTTCACCAAGTCTTAGACTGTATCCATTTTTGATAGATTTAGTTAACCTACAAGGGAACAACAGTATTGACATATATCACTTTGAAAAATGCCAGCTGAACGAGGTATTTTTGTTTCCTGGGTTACATGCTGAAGCCGTGTCATTCATTCTGCTTTTTTTTCTGTCCCTGCTAACACATTCTGTTCCTGTATTTTATGATTATATGTTCACTCTCTGAACTACCCCAGAGATATCGATTACATTTTTGGAGAGTGAACAGTATTTCAAACAGCCTATAGGGAACTCTCACTTCTGTTCCTATTTGTGTAATTGTTTGGACTGGAAATATAATTAGATGAGTAAAATTATTATCCTAAGGCTCCTTTAAACCTGGTGAATAATTTTTGGTTGGAAGATTTCTGGTTCCGTAGTTTTCCTCACCTGACATCACACATGAGAAAGAATTGCTCCTAAAGAAAAAAACTGATGAGATTAGTTAAATTTGGGTGTTGCCTCAGTGGGTTTTTCCTAAGAATTAATCACTGCCTAGGCCTGTGCCTTCAGAGTCTCCATCCTGGAAGGATAATGAGTATTAAGGAAAGGAACCTTTAGGTTTTTTGAGTCTTCATTAAAACTATGGATACAGTTGCCTGCTGAGGCACCTCATGATGCAGACCCGGCTCTGGGATTTAAGATTCGGATCTGTTAAGATTCGGAGCATGACCAGAAAACTAAAACAATATGGACAATGTCTCCACTGCTTTTACTCACAGCCTGTCTGGTGAGAGGAGTTTGGGTTAGGCTTGTCGAGAACATTTGATGTGAACAAAGCTTTTACACGAGAGTTGTTCTGCTTTCCTTTCATTCTCTTTTCTTCTGTTTCCTACGTGTATAGGGCAGAGTCTGCTCTCGCTGTGGTGTGCTGACACCCCGTCACATTTGTGTGCACAAGGCACAAGCACTGCTGTGATTCGCACTGGTGTGGCTCAGGACTCTGGTTTGAGCTTGCAGCTCCCTTCCTGGGAAAGCCATCACTTGTTATTTAGGGAGGGAGTTGATGGTGTGGATAGCAGCTCGGAGCAGCTCTGCTCCCAGGCTGGTGCCAGAACACAGATGTGTGACGTGCCATATCCTTAACAGATGGACATGCCATATGCCATTAAAAGTGGTTATCCAACTTTCTCTCACACTGTGGGTGAACAGCTCTTCTCTTTTGCATCAAAGCCTTAACAGGCAAAAAGCGTGTTAGCTCCTAGAGGAGGTAAGAAACTCAAAGGAGGATTTTGTAGATGTATCCCAGAGTTTCTCAGTGCAGAACACTTGTAACCCTTTCCAGGGTCCGTCTGCCTGAGAGGTTGCTGTGCCCATATTCCTGGCTGTGGGAGTTATCTACTCTAACTCATAACCCTGGGATTACTCTAATGCACATCCAAGTCTGAACTAATTTGCTTTGCTTTTCCTAAGGCAGGCCTGGAGCGTGGCTAATGTGGTCATGGAGCATCTGGAATGGCTTGGCATACATGAGGAGCAAGCTCCCATCTCCACAGAGCAAAGGCAGGGCTTACAGAAACAAACTTGGGTGTATAACTGAACTCGAGGAAGGAGCAGTTCCAGGGGAACTTAAAAAGGAGTAGAAAGCTTCACAATGGCCTAAAAACAGCTACACACATGATTTATGAGCTGATTAGATATCTTGGTTAGGTGGGACACTTCCAGGCCAGGCTTCAGGTATTGAGCTGTTCCTGTGTTTTCAGCTCACACTTGGTTTTGGACCCATGAGTGATGCTGCAGAATTGTGTGGTTAAGCAGTTTGATGGACTATTGTATAGGTCCTTTCTGATATTCAGGAGGAAAAATTTTTGCCATTCCACCAGTCAGTGGTGGCCTTTATGAGAAAGCTGAGATGATCCAGGTTTTATCACTTCAAGGTATGATCTGTGTCACAAAAGGGACTAACCCCATTTTGGTGAATGGCCAAAAATGTTTACAGTGGTAAAAAATTGCAATTATACTGAGAAATGTAGCTTTTATAAAATAATTTGTCTTAGAAGACAAGTCTTCTGTGAATAGCATAGACTTTTGCTGGAAATATGCCAGAGCAAGACTGTTTCAGAGCTGATTGGTTTAACTTTCTTCTCACTATAAATTTAGTTAATTCAAATGAATGACTGGGCTTTGATCTGGTTGGTATTTTAGGTGGAAATGATACAAAATGGGAATCAATTGGAAAATATTTGGGGAAAGTCTTCATAGGTAAAGTCTTCTTAGACCCAGGCCAGCTCCTGAGAGTTATTGTTTTCCTGTCCCAGGTTATTCAGAAACTGGAAATGTGGGAGGATTACAATGAATGGCTTTGATTTGGAGAGTCTACAGCATAATGTGAGACATTAAAACCTGCATATGGAATTGAATAATGAAACTACATACAGATTGAATAATGCTGAATCAATACATGAATGGAAGTGTGTGACAGGGGTTGCTATGGCATCTCCCTCATTTAATAAAGGAATAAATAAAGGAATGGAAATCTCCATAAATTGTCTCGGCAGAAATTAGAGCTGTTCCTAATGACTCTAATATATGCAGTAACATCTTTGAAAATTAATTATCTTCCTTCATAAACAAGAATGGGGGGGGGAGTTGATCATCTTTAAAATTATTTTGTCTAAGTTTATGCCAATTCCAGTTGAACAGTCCCTGAAGCTTCACTTAGAGAGCAGGGAAGTTATGAGTAGAGATCTGTATGAGTGTTTTGTTCAAATACTTTCTACTGTGTGCTGGAAGTGTAAGAGGACAGGGATAAATACACCACAAAATACAGTTTCTTGGAGAATATGGAACCTGAGTCTGAAAGCACTTGGGCCATTAATTTTATTACTTGACTTAACAGAGGAGGGGTAGTAACAGGATTTACTTGGTGTCCCCAAGCTGGAAAACCCACACTTATATTCCAGTTGTGGATGTGGGGCTGCCAGACCACATCCTTCCATGTTTAAAACCAGGGTGTACACGGAATTAATAGAATTACACAATTTGGGTGTGGAGAGATGAAAGGGCAAGCAAGTTATATACAATGAATAATTAATCTCTGCAGTTATGATCTGGTTTTACTTGTCAAACATTGATTTTCTCATTTAGCCTTGCTAGGATGTGATAATATCACACACATTTGAACAGTTTAGCCTGATCTGTGACTTTCAGGGCATGGTGTTTAATTATGTGTCGTCAATCACGTGCTGTAGTTCTTCATGTTGAACAGGAAGTGCTGAAGCTGCACATCACATCTTGTAGATGTTCAGATATGTAATCTACTGGCAACAAATATTTTCTCAGTAAAATCTTTTATTGGTAAAATCTCAACTATTTCAGCAAACAGTTCCCGGCAAATGAATGTTATGGCAAAAGGGAATATAAAGAAAATTTGGATGAAACTTCTTAATATGTTTTTTTCTTCTGTTTAAAGGTTGAGTGGTTGAGTGGAGGTTTCTCTGTTCTTGAGCATTTGTTACCCCTTAAATGTATCACACCCACCACATCTCCTGCTGTTCCTGGAGAGTGTACCAACCTTCAAATGAATAATTTAAAGCTAAGTTAACTTTCTGGAGAAGGAGTCTAATGAATAGATGTAACTGATGCCTGCTAGTTATCACATTCCAGGGTACTGATGAATAAATTATCTTTTTTTCCCCTGGCATGAAACAGTCCTAATTTTTGGAAATGCATTTGCTCAAAATATCCCTCAAAAAATGCATGCAAAATCAGGCATTTTTATGTACAAAAGACCTTCACTCACTTGAGTCACAGTCAAGTTCGTACTTCAACAACAAAATGTAAAAACCAAATGACAAATGATTAATGTTTTCTTAGGAGAAAATATCATTGTTTGTTTGCAAAATCAGACATTTTTATGTGCTTGATTTAAAGCCTACCAGTCACATGAAGGTCTCCCACTTCATGCAGGTCAGGCAGATGAAGAACATGTCTTTCCCCAGATCTTTGTGAAAAGAGAAAACAACTCTTTGATATTCAAAAGTAGTCAAAAAAGATCATTCAAATGGCTTCATATCTCTTGCTATTTGCCTCAATTACAACACAGCAAAATAGAGAATATATATAAGAAAACCCTTCACCTTATGAGCTGTGGGCCTATGTAACATCCCTGTTACAAAGGGGGCTGCACTTTCAGTTACTTACAGTCAGTGTATTGCTGGAGTTAATTAAAAGTATAAATAATTTGCAACAAGGGGATGAATGGGGTTGGGAAAATTGTTTGTCCACATATTGATTGCAAATGCATTTTTCAAATTCCTCGTGGTCTGATAAATCCTACAGGTGGCAAAAAAATTTAGGCCAGTTCATTAGCTGAAGACTCAGCATCATTTGAACTGAATTCAAAATTGCTGAGCAGTTTTGCCTTTTTGTGGCTCTGCTCTGTAAATCAGCAAACAAAATTTGGCAGCTGAGTACTTTATTCCCAATAATAAACTATGCTTGAAAGTGTACTTGCTCTCTTCTGTGGATTTGCACAGATGCAATTTTCTTTGGCATGGTGTCACTTTTCTGCCAAACTGTATTTTGAAATTTAATGAGAAGCTAAAGGATGCTTATTGACTTATTAATTGCTTTTCACTTATCCACTAGGCTGCATATTCACCTTTTTACAAGAAGATATGCAAACACCTTTTGGCCAAAATTTTACAGTAGGAAAGGTTGTAGCCACCCTAATTCACAAGGGGATTTTACATGTGCCCCAGGTAGGGACAAATAAACAACTGAATTCACTATAATATCACTTCACGCAACTTTCTCTTGCCACTAGTTAGGCCTTAATATACTTAGAAGGTTGCTCTTCTAATTTGAGCTGTGTGAGACTTTGGCTGGAGGCTACTTCTGTGTCCCAGTGATAAAAGGAGACATAAAGCAACCCGGTGCCTGATCATGCTCCCTGGCTGTCAGTGAATCATGTTTAATAGCATCTCCATTGCAGTTTTGGCCAATTTGCTTGCAATGGCATCCTTTTCCATGGGCTTGCTGCTCAGCAGGCCCTGAAGCAATCTATGAATAACTTCCCAACAGATGCTGTTTATGAATTGAAGCAAATGGCTTCCCTGTTTCTCTTTTTTCTCACTTCAATAATTTTCAGTTACATTACGATGAATATTTATAGTCCTATAGCAGTGCATAAAAATGGGAACAAGCAGACCTGTGCATTGTTTCATACGTGAGTGCTGTTCTAATGGCTTTTGGCTCAATGGATTTAATAATGTTCTGTTGATGGACTGAAAAGGGAATGCAAATTGTAGATCAGTCACTTCCATTCACAGTGTTAGCAGGCTGGGCATTGATGGAAGACTGTATTAGGAGCATGTACAGAGCATCTTATCTTCTGGAAATAATACACCCCCTAATACAAACCTACAATACCTTTCTACTCAGCTTTACCTCCTATGAGTAATCCCAACTAACTTCACTGTTAAATGCAGGATTTAAAGTACTGCAGCCAATGGGTGCACTGGGTTTGAGTGGCCAGATTTTGGTGTCTTCTGTGAGAAACTGCCAGAAGCTTCCCCTGTGTCTGACTCAGCCAATGCCAGCGGCTCCAAGACAGACCCACCACTGGCCAAGGCCAAGCTCATCAGTGACAGTGACAGTGCCTCTGGGATAATGTATTTAAGGAGAGGGGAAAAGTATCTGTGCAACCAAAACTGCAGCTGGAGAGATGAGGGAGAATATGTGAGAGAAAGAGCTCTACAGGCCCAGGTCAGTTAAGGAGGGGGAGGAGGCATCCAGCCCTGGTCAACCCAGCACCGTGAGTTTGTCAGGTTCTGGCTAAAATGTCATGTGATTCACCATAAAACTAATGGTTAGTGGTAGAAGTACCCAGTGTTTCAAGTAATTAAGTTGGAAAGTGCAGAGGAGAAACTGGTTTGTTATCGGCCATCATTCTTTAACAGAACAGAGCAAAATTCTTGTTCGATCCTAAAAAGGCCGGTTTACAACATTTTATAATTCTGTAACAGTTCTTCAATGTTGTTTTGCCAAGAAAAGTGGTTAGATTTACAACTGTAGATGTTTATTGAGTTTTTTCCAAGGGAACTGCTCTTGGTGCTGCTTCATTCATCTCCAAATGTCTGAACTACTTGTCATTTCTATTAAACAATAGAGAGGCTGAAGAAATAATGCTTTTACTATCACAGTAATTCCAAGATTAATAAACCCCTCTAACTTACTAGATACACTTGTACAAATATATTGTCTATAAATCTATGCTAGATACAAAGCATGCATATTTAAATACAGAATATGTCAAATCGTGGCATTTTCCAGTGCTCTATAATAAATTCATTTGTACAATAAAAATAATTGGAGATATGAATGACCACATACATTACTCACACTGCACATCTTTAACACAGCAGTTTATTCCCTAGCACAGAAGCTGGAAACAGGAAACAATCTGAACAATTTCTTGTAGCCTAATATGATGGCACTCATGTGGATTGCAGCTTTTAAAAATCCACTGTAAATAGGGCACACTAAATAAATATGACTGTTGTGCCTATGAAACTCAAGCTGTGTGATTTCATCACTTTGGCTTCCCATAAATGAATAAAAAGCATATACCATGTTAACTTATATTATCAATTGCTGTCTCAGAAAAGTAAACTGAGACGTGTACTATGTCCTCAGTTCTAGGCCATTAAGTAGCAAAATAATACAATTGCAGCCATACCAACCTACACTTCCAGAAACATTTCTTTATCAATCTGAAGCCTCTGCTAAAAGGCACGAATAGTAGAAGGCTGGCATTTGTAATGGACAGGACGATTTGACATTCGAAAATGTTTATTTGTTCCGTTTTTCACCAAGTCAATAACTTGAGGAGCTGTCATGTTGGGTTATTGAGGAGGCCAGATTCAGACACCAGGTTTAGGTCTGGCTGCCCACACTGGGTGATGGGCCCAGACCTGGGGCTGTTCAGAGAGTTTGGATCCAGCCTCCTCCCTGCATCTCCTGACCCACTCGTCTTCTTCTTTAGCCTGTGCCATCTGCTACAATTTCTGTATAAATTCATGGCACTTTTTTCCTGCTTCTTTTGCAATGTACCTGTGTCTTTCTCACGTCTTTGCTGATGTTTTTCCTGGTCTCCTCTAAGCAGTCCTGCACACGGTATAGAGTCATAAACAAGTCCTTCCCTTGAGACTGAATTTAATTAAGAAAGGTACCAAAACCACAGTAAAGGCCTAATTTGCATTTTTCTGTATCCTTTAAGAATGAAAAAAACACAGTAAAATGTTGACTAGATATTCACAAAAATGTCTTCTTCCTGTCAATCACACACAGGGTTTTTTTATTTAATTATTCCATATAATTTATCTTCACAGTTCCCTCTATAATTCATTTCCACAGCTCCTTGCTTCTTGGACAGGTTATTGATCTACTGTGTACAGAGGAGGTTTTTTAAAGTCAGTCTTTTAATAATAATTGCCTATGCACGAAATCAAGGAGCTTTTTAATGCAAGCAGTTGTAAAAATTTGATCAATGTGGGCATTACGGCATTAGGCCTTAAATTAATTGTTTCAGCTTACAGTTTAGGTAACTTTGACATCACTTTAATATGTGATCTTTTCAGAATTTTAACATGTAGGAAATGCTATCTTCATAAATCACTGTCAGCTAAGAAAGCATAAAACAACGTAAATGGCCTGAATGATTTTCCAGTTGCAGCTGAAGACTGAACTAGACACTGCCCTAGTTTACAGCCCCCAAGATAATGATTTAATATCTCAAAAATACCAGGGAAAGCAGTGAAAAAGCTCCACCCACAGCATTCGACAGAAATGTTTGTAGTGTGTTACAGAAGCATCACTCATAAAGTGCCACTGGGACACAGCAGAGATCAGCTGTGCTGAAAAGGAAGATTGAGTCTATATCTAGGAACTCTTTGCTTTAGTTCACCACACAAATTTTGTTAAGGAATATTGCTATCAATTAAGTTTTCATTAAAAAGAAAAGGTTGTGGTTCTTTTTAACCACTGGATTAAAATTAAAAAAGTGTAGCACTATTAGTCCCTCCTTATTAACCTCAGTTGGGGGTGGTAAATAGAAGCTTTCTCAGATTGATCACAGATCATTTGTTTTAAAAGCAACACCTGAAGTAACATCAAGACAGTGCACTGTGGGGGCTGAGTGTGAACACATTTTGGATCACACACTGGTCAGCTTCCCACTGCTCCTCAGGGACCATTGCTGTGAATTCCCCTCAGGAGCAGGGATAATGGAGCAGTCAGTGAGCCCCAAAAGATGGAAGAGAAATGAATGAAATGGATGTTCTTTCCAGGGGGAAGAGATATGTATATAAAAGCACATACATTCTTTTGAAGTGATTTAATGGTTTGCACGTTGTGAACTTGTGTACATTTAAACAATCCTAATGCTTAGTGTTTCTAATGAGTTGTTTAGTACTGTGGGCCTTCAATTTGCCACACACCGAGCAGGCTATAAATACTGATTTATATAAATTATTAATAAAATCAACATCTTTTATCACTTTCTTGCCTGACATAAACTACGATGAGCTGAAAGTCCCACAAATGCTTTTAAGTGGTTCCCACTCTGCCCTCCCAGCATACATGAAGAAAATATTTGCTTTTATAAAACAGTGGAAGTGCTTTTTCTGTGGCTAGAATAAATTTCCTCAGTGTTTCTATAGTGGATACTAATAACCAAAGTGGCTTTGTTATTACCTAACAAAAGGCTAACATGCTTCATCTATAAAAAATCGTGTCTTTTCTCTTGTCTGTTCCATCTCATCCTTGTTTTCGGCTACAGTTAATTATTTTTCTCATAGACAAATTAAACCCCATTAGTACTAACAAGGGAAATTCAGATTAAGGGCTCAGGGAGGCTTGGATCTTAGTGTTAACATTATTGTGCGAGCAGGAATTTATCAATTTGGGATTAAAAATTAATCAACAAAAATGTTTTAGGAGCATGATTCATAGTCAAACCAAAATACCAGAATGTTTGTTTGATTCCATAGAAAAGACAAACATCTTTATCTTAACTCTATGGGAATTGCATGGGAAAATCAAAAGGAATGTATCTTTAACAAAGCCAAATTTGAACCATCGCATGTGATAATTTCATTTATTTTTTTTCTTTTTCTCTTTACCTTTCCCAGTGTGAAAGGACTCAAACGAAAACAGCCAGATAATATCACAGATGTTTACACCACTCACTGGTTATTCCTTATCCAAATGATGTTTTAATACAAACGCACAACTGCTCTTTCTGCTTTATAGCTGTCAAAATTTCGTTTCAAATGTAATAAATGCAGAAGTGTGAGCAGATGTGGCACTGACAGTTTGCTTTCTCCACTGGGCTGTGTGGCAAGCTCGAGTCACATCTGCATTTTTAGAATATTTGATTCTGTGACTTTTTGACCCAGCCTGGTGCTCGTCAGTTGGCTGCTGGGGCTGGTGTGGATGGGCTGTGGCTGTGCAGGAGATCTGGAGAGCTACTGCCAGCTCAGAGCTCTGCAAACAGCAGCACCTCCCATCAGGCAGCTCCTGGAACCACAGGTACCTGATTGACTTCTTGGAGAGCATTGAGTAAACTCACTTTTCCGGCCACAGAGAGTCCCTGAAAACTGTGACTGTGTTTATCCCAGATTTTTCCCAGTGTTTGCCATAGTCCTGCAGCATCCCTGACTGCTGCACCACTTTGGTTTCGGTCCCAGCTGTGCTCTGATAAAGCTCTTGGAAAGACTGGCTGCCAAAACCAGCGGGATGGGAGTCTGCAGCCTCTGGCATGGCTGGAATTTCAGAGAAGGGGTATTTCTTGTCAGGTGGAGGTGTTTCAGGGCATATTGCTGTATGGTGGAATTTGGCCAGGAGAGTCACCTAAGTTCTGTCTCTCAAGGATCCCATAATCTATGGAAATGGGCAGCCTATAATTCTGGGAACCAGGCAGAGAGAAATCCCAAGGAAGAAACTATTTTAGTGTAACAACAGCTGAAGCCATAAACCACTGTGAAATAAATATACTTTATAAACATAAAGTGAAAAAGTAGTCCCTCACTTACAGTTTTTATGTGATTTATGTCTTTAATTTATTTAAATCAGTGACCCATCAAATGCAGAGAGAAAATTAGGAATTCAGCAAAAATTTCGGCAGCCACAAGGAAATACTGAGGTTTTATTTGTTCTCCTCCTGCAGCTGCTTCTCCATGTTTCATGAATTTATCTCAAAGTGAAGCATGGTGAGGAATCATCTTGCCAGAATATTATTGATCTGTGATTTGGGTACCAGGCTCACTACCCTGTAGACACTGTAGATGTGAATGAGAAAATTTACTCCCTCTCACCCCCAAATTTTTTCAGAGAGTACTTTGTTTCAGATATATCATTCTGTAAGCTTTTCATAGCAGTTTTGTGACCAAATACGTGCCACTTATAGTACTTCTGGGATTTTTCAGTAGACCAGGAATGAGTCAGGATGCTTGTATTAGTCAGCTGGTCATGGCTTGAGAGCTGCTGATATCCGTGTACAGGGCCCAGAGGGCTCCACACGTAACCAGGCTGGGCTCTGAAGTGCTGAAGGGAAGGGGTTTCTCTTTTTTTCATTCCTTTCTTTTTTTCCCCCATTGGTTACACAGGGATTTAGTTCAGGCTCAATAAATTCAACAACAAGTACCGGATCTTCAGCTGGTGTAAAATTTCACACATTTGCTTCAAAAGCAGACGCTGCCTTTCACAGTGGGAATTTTCCTGCTATCTTGGGTATACACAATTTGCAAGTGCTGAAGTTGGAGTGTCCAGCTCTGTAACTTTGAAAAAGATACTGAGATTTTCCCTGCATTGCTGCTCTCCGCACTCTGAGCAGTACTTTTCTCCTTGTTTTTACTGTCTTTGTTGTTGACTAGTAAAATTATTATTTTTACAGGCATTTTCCAGAATTATGTGACCAGATTATGCCCATGGCATTTGAGAAAAACGACCTATGTATCAGGACAAAGCCAAAAATTCACAGAATGAGATTTTCTTTAGCCAGCTCTACTTGATTGTCTTTTAGGACATCATAGTGTTTGTAACAATCTGGCCCTCCCTACCAAAATCATCCAATTGTCTCTCCATATTTACCAGGAGAGATATATCAGTCATTAAGCATTGAAAAAGAGGGAGTTTCAATGTTCCCCAAGATACTGATTCCTTTTGAAGCCTCTGAGCTACAAACAACCTGTTTGCCCCTGCAGCAGCCACTTGGTCAGGATATTGGTGGTCGGGGAAGAAGGGCTGATGGGCACATGGCTTGAATGAAGCCCCTCCCTCTGTATTTGCCTCAATAAAAAATGTTCACTTTTGGAGGCTTGGAATTGTACAAGCACTACCTGGAAAAGCTCTTTTATCTTCCATAGAATAGGGTTAGTTCAACTCATGAGTGCATTTATTCCTTAGGAAGATATCTTTAGGATTAGACTCTTTGAAGTGCAACAAAGACAAGTTGCACTTTCTCAAGGCTATGTCATTATATGTAAGAGCTCCTTCTGGAGTTTAGCCATTTAAAATATTTTTAAAGTATTTTTTTGTTAATAGAGTGAGCCATAAAGATGAGATAATGGCATTTGAATATTTGTTCCTGTTCCACAATGACTACCTTTCTACCTTATCTATGTCAAGGAAAAGCTCCTACATTCATAATGCAAATTTTCTGCAAGTGGTTCTTAAGAGCTGTGCCCAGCTCTGCACAAAGACAGCATCTTCCTGAAGGGCCATTGAACTCTGCTCTGTGACATTCTGTGATGGTCACAGAACGTTCTACCTCAGCAAGACAATAGAATGAAACTGGTGATTTCTGCAAGACAAGGACCAGTAGCTGCTACCTGTTGTACCCTACCACACTGTACATCATGTCAGTGCTACCCAGCTATCCCAGGTGTACCTGTGCAATCTTGGTCTAGAGGTGTGTGCTACAGCCACCGGGCACAGACCTTGGCAGCTCCACAGTCCTTCTAATAGGCAACCCATGCTGAGAGCCATAGGAGACAGGAAAGGCATTCTAGTTCATCAGTTATGTCAAAATAGAACCCAGAAATATTTAACCGAGGTTCTAGCATGAGTGGGAGAATCCTTATGGTGTGAGATCGGATACCAAAAAACACACACTGCCCTATCCTTATCCAGGGGGGGATCAAGTAGTGCCTTTCAAGTCTATTGTCCTGATCTCAGGTTTTGCCTTTATTGTCACAGAAGCTTTTCTGATTCTTTTTTTTAGTTATGTTGGAAAAGACCTGTGAGATCACAGAGTCCAACCTTTGACCAGACACTACCATATCAACTAGATCATAGCACTAAGTGCCATGTACAGTCTTTTCTTAAACACCTCCTGGGATGATGAGTCCACCACCTCCCTGGACAGTCCATTCCAATGTCTAATGACCCTTCCTGTCAAGAATTTCCCTTATGACCATGTGCTATTCCCAGGCTTTCTGATCCAGGCTCCACTGCCTGGTGTCATGCTGATGTGCTGACAGCTCCTTCTAGAGTTCTGATAGTGAGGGACAACAGGCATGGCATGCAGCTGTGCCTCTGCAGTTGTTAGAGCCAAGTTTAGATGAGATTTAATCTGTATCAGGCATGGACACTCCCTGCATTTGTGTCTCAGTAACAGTATTCCCTCATAGATGGTGTATGCCAGGTTTTTCTGAGTCCTGGGAAGATAGATGATGCCAGTATAACACCAGATCCATCATGATACAAGAGAAAGAGATCCATGGTGTCTGATCTCCTCTCAGTAACACAACCTTTGTAAACTCATATGAGCTAGTAGAATGAATATAACAGACCAACTCTTTGCATTTTCAGCTGATGCTTTTGACTTCAAAAGCTTCAGAAGCTGAATCTGCAGCACCATCAAACCATAGCTCCAAGAGGAGTCAATAATTCTCCTTCCAATGTCATCTCTATTGACCTCAGAATGAGATTTGCTTTTGCCATACTCTGTGGAATATGGAGCCCTCTAATGTCAAGAAGCTGCACTGGGTGAAATGTGTCCTCCACAGCTCAGCTCCTCACCTTTGGGCAAGTTGTGGATACCGGCAGATTCATTCTACTGTGCTGAGACAAGGGATGTTGTCCTTGATGAATGAAAGACATGTATTATGTATGCTGGCTCCACATGCAGTCTTTCAAACTGTGCTCCTGTTTCTACTCTGGTAACAGCTGACTCCACTGGTACTTAATCAGGCCTGAACTCAGCATCGTGTCTTTAAGAAACTGATATTTTTCTAATTATAGATGTTTTTTACAGCAGTGGTGGCACACACCATTCCAACAAATGCTGATGGGAAAATGAGGTAAACAAACACACTGTGTTGCATGACAGTTTTCTTTGCAGAATAGATACAAGGCAAATTTCTGGAAGAAGCCAGTAAGTTAAAGTTAGAAATGAAATCCTGCCAAACCCATAAAGTTGGGTAAAATATGTGATTACCAAAGAAACAAAGAGTATGAAGAGATAGCCATGCCACTGAACCTCAAACATTGTCCAATGGCCAAAAGCAAAAGTAAAGCTGTATTAATAGTAGATAGTTTAACATGTAACAATGAGAAAATCTGTAATAATGGCTTAAAAAGCCAGTCTAATTTTCCATGACCCTCCATAAGCCCAGTAATACTCATTAGTGTCTACATGAATTTGTTAAACCTCCTCAGCATTGAAAAAACATGACTTCATTCAATTTGGATTTGTGTGCATCTAAAACTTTACATGCTGCAGCTTCTCTGGGAGTGACAATAACTTATGTTTTAGGATTAAGGAAACACGTGATATATTCCACATCTCCAGAACAGTAGCTAAATAGTGTAATCTGCCACATTTCAAAAAGCAATCAAATGCACAGATCCCTACCCTTTTAAGCAAGCAAGCTTGCCTGTGAGAGAAGCATTCTGAATTTCATAATCAAATGAAAAATGAGCTGAATGCAAGTGAGGCTACGAGCTGATGCAGCTTCATTACAATAACAGGGTCATTAATAGTTATTGATGATAACTGGGATAAACTGTCAGATATCATCCATGTGACATGAACAAATGATTAATACACAGAATTCTTTAAGGAAAGAAAAATCCTTGGGTGAACTTGCAAGCTGGGAGAGGAGATGCAATAAAATACAGAAACAGGGTGTTTGCTTTAATTTTGGACAATCTGTGTTTGAGTAAGGAACCCAGCATCCCACCAGGACCCTCCATGGCACAGCAATGTTACGGATTTCAGGAGTAAGTTGTGATGAAATGCCCCTTTTTTGCTCAGGAGCCTGCGTTCACCCCTGACTAATTTCATTACGCTGCTCAAGCTGACACGCTGATTAAAGGAAAGTCATTCCATTTAATCATTAGGCAAACACAATGCAGAGTGCTTGGTGGGCTTGGTGAGTTCGGAGCAGATCAGTTATTGCTCCTCAGGTGCTGATAGTGCTATCGGGCTGGATCAGCTCCTGCGTTATCAGCACCCTGCTCTGCCCTGAAGAAACTTCCTGAAATCGTAAACAAGAAGCCTTTGGGTATTTGCTTTTCTCTCTTTCAAATACACGTAATCGCTCAGCAATACCAGCATGGTTAAATTACCCCTAGAGCCAAATGACTTTGAATTAGATTTGTTCTCTTAAATACATCAGTCCCCCCCAGGCCACTGGTACCTGTGGAACTTAGTGCACCAAAAGATCTCTGCTGGGGAGATATTTTGCCACCCAGTTACAGCCTAAGGTGCATGTAGTGCATAAACCCCCCCAATAGCTCATGCTATGATACACAGGCTGTGTATTTCTCCAGATGAAGAGGTGGCTGAGCCCACCCACACCGATGTTCCTCTGAAGGCCATCGAAGAGTCTTCTCCTGTGTCAATACTGTCACCCCTTACTGAAAAAGGACATTTTTAACTTAGGTGTATGACTTTCAGTTTTCAAGGCAGGTGAAGGCATTTCAGCACTAGGGTGGGATTTTGCAGAGCACTGCTATAGATCCAGCTCTTCAAAGCAATGGGAATTTTCTATTGATTTCCATGAGAGTGGAATTAAAGTACAGCTTTCCAAGCCCCTTCTGTGCAAAAAATGCAGACTTCATTTTAAGATTTAGGGATCAGAGGATCATAGAATTTCTTGGCTTAGATGATCATCTAGTTTCAAGCCTCCTGCCATGGGCAGAGATGCCTTCAACTAGACCAGATTGCTCAAAGCCCTGTCCAACCTGGCCATGGTGATGCCATGAGGGCTAAGCTAAGCCAGACTTCAGCACTGATGGGCATCCTCCCTGTTATCTCACTCTTGGCCACAGAGAACTACTTCTCTCCTTGAATTTGCACTGGCTCCTTCTGACCTGAAAGCCCAGGGGAAGTGATGGGCAGCATGCACAGAGCTGGAGGGGAAGGCACTGCAGCACAGTCAGTGGTTTTCCTTGGACAGAGCTGATCTTTCCCTCAGATTCACACAAATATGGAGCCTTGCTATGCTACCTTGAAGGGGTACCACACAAGAGGACATGTCTAAATCCTTCTAAAAAGGATGTTCTGTCATTCTGCAAGAAACAGCCTCCAAAGGTCCCTCAAGTAGGAGTTTTGAAAAGGCCTAACTTTGCAAATTAATACTTTTCAGGCAGTTCCTGTCATATTTATTATTATAATTACTATTACAGCTATTGGCATTTTTGCTCATAGTTGCTCATGCATTTTCACAGAACGAGGATAAAATTGGAACCCAATTAATTTTTCCAATTCTACTCTCACACCTTTGAAAACCAAGAAATTCTGCAGTTGTCACCAGCCTGCCTATTATTTTGTTTGCTGCTTCCCTCCTGAATAGTGACATCAAGATGAGCTTATTTTTGATACCTTGTTGTCATTTCTCTTTGTTTTCTGTTTGCAAGATGCTGATGGTTCGTGGCAAATTGGAGAAGGCTCCCAGCATGTCAGCTGTCTGGACAAACTGTGGGAGCAGGTTAGCTGGGAATACAACCTCCCAGAGACACCGGTGTAGTACTGTTTGCATGGCTTTACCTCTTCAGTTTGCAATGACTCTGACTTCAAAGAAGTGCTTTACAAGTTCCTACATTCAGAGCTTTGTAGATAAAAATATTTGTTTCATCTTCCCATCAGGTACTCTCAGAAACAGCCTTACAACAGCTGGTAAAGGGGAGGGAGGCATTTTTATTGTTCTGATTCCCTTAAAGCAGCAACACCTTGCAAAACTGCAGGACAATTAGAGGTGCTGTGATTTTTCTGCTATCATCCTTCCTAGCTTGTGTATTCCAGTTTAATACATCCTCACAATTGTGATTTTGCATGACCATACTTAACATTTTGCCTTCTGAATACAAAAAGATGCATTTCCTGGTTTGCCTGGATACTGTGCCAGGGAGCGTTGTTTCCCACTTGATAACATTTGAACGTTCTTGGGAAACACTGGTCCACTTGTTAAAATTTTGTTCAAATAAAATCTCAGTCAAAAGTGCTGTAGGGCCTTTCACATGAATCTTTCCAATGGCCTTGTTTAAACCATGAATTTTCTTCAGGGGCTGTTGTATTAACTTATTTACTTATTATTAAGGACATTGAAGATTGAGAAAAATAAAGGCAAACCTGCAGAGTGCTGAGCTGAAAGACATGTATCCTAATCACAGCATACAGTAAGGTGTAGAGTGTGTTATTAGGATAAAAGTCTGACCATGAAAAGTGACAAAACACTCATTACCTTGAGAAAGATCAGCATTTCTCCAATGTCTCTCTTGTAAGAACAGAGGTTCTCCTTCTTTGGCTAAACCTTGTTTCTAATTAAGTCAATGATTTCAACCTCATGATGAACTTCATCTATTTTTTCCCTTCCACTAAAAAATTAGACTACTTTAAAATGAACTGTGAATTCTACGGAAATATTCTGGTTTAGATAAAATTGGCATTGAGTTACTAGGCATTTTTTTTTGTCAAAAAGACAATGAGATAATGGCACTGATTTTACAGTGGTGCTGAGAAAATTTACCATTCAGGCCTGTGTCTGAGTCTCCTGTTTGCTTGATTCATTGCAGATTTTCCCCTCATCGGATGAGTGGCTTGACCATTTGATTTTATTGTTGGTTTCTTTCCAGATGCCAGAAGTACTGAGTATTTAAATATATATCTGGAGTTCAGCAGGAAATTGAAAATTGATTCTCTACAGCAGTTATCTGAGATATGGTTCAAGTTCTCACTTCAAGTTAGCCAGAGCAAAGAGCTAAGGCAGTCTCAGGGGAATGCCAGCTTGACAGATATTCTGGAGTGATTTCTGTGGTATCTTTGAAGAGAAATTCTGAAATTATGCTTTTGTTTAAAGAAGTCTCCTGTCTACTCTCAGCTCTCTAAATAAGCATGGAGGGTAAGAAGATAACAAAAAGGATTTTGGGTTTTTAGTAATACACAGACAGCTTTCAGTGGAGACATGAGTGATGAACTGTCAAATAAGGTGATGATCAGATCCAGGCTCTTTGTGATTTTCCTTAGCAATGCTGTGGCATGGCCACAGGCTGTAGTCACAGCTCAGCCTGCTCATGTTGGATATCACAGATGTAGCTGTACAGGAGGTAGCTTCTTCCCAAAGTATTAACCCCTGGATTGCAATAGGAACCAGCGGGTTGGACAGGAGAAAAAGGAGGACACAAGATGACAGACCACTGCTAGAACTGGGATATCCACAGAGACAGTGTGTGGATGGCTGTTCCTGCAAGCACATCCACTGCTGAGCAGTGTTGGAGACTCGTGGCTCAACCTCTGCCACAAAACTGAATTTACCCTCCCTCAGTTCCCCAAGCAGTTCCCAGGGCTGTCCAACGCTGCTGAAGCAGAGGAGGCTCCAGTAGAGCCAAGTGCTTCCTGTAAAAGTAAGTGGCATGACACAAAGTCCTATTTTTACCAATGTTTCGATGAATTTGATATACTGGCAGAGATGTACTGACTCACAGTGGTAACCTTTGGCATTCTGAGATGTATATAAATGAATGCTTGAAACAACACTTGGGAGCAGAGTTGAGAGATGTTTTTCTCAGCGAAATGAATTAAATTAACCTTGGGTAAAACATTTGCAAGAATATAATAGTGACTTAGATACTTCCCTGCCTCAGCTTAAGGTGTCTCCAGCAGCACCTGCAGTGGTTGCCTATCAAATGTCACTTGGCCTCCAGAACCTGAGATATATGAGAGCTCAAACCCCTTTTATGCTCTGGCAGGAGAGTGAGTGCAGTAATGATTCACTATTACAGGCCAGTATTAGTTCAATACAGATTGATTTGGTTCTGTATCTTTTTCTTTAAAATGCATCTCCACACAAATGGGTCTGGTGTGTTCAAGCTTTCTAAATAATCATTTCACCAAAATTCTGTAATAAATAAATTACCCTCAAAAATCTACTGGAATTACAAATAAATCAGCAGATTCTCTGTTCAGCAGCAGCAATAAATCCTTCTTCTATCACAGCATACAGTGTTTACATTTGCCTAGGGGCTCTAAAACATTATGAGATGAAATGATTTTCCTGTTCCTTGGTGTCTGACTGCCATAGAATTTAAGTGTTTCATGAATTTAATTGTGAAGAGAACAGTTTAACATTTTTCAGACCCCTGTGGGAAAATGGAAGGAGGAGCCAACTGGATATTGTGCTGCCTGGAAAATGATTCATATTTAAAATTTAACAATGATGACTGTACCAGGGGAGATTCAGAAGGGCAGCAAATGACCCCATGCCCATTAAAGATCTGTGCAAACTGGCAAAAGAAGGATTTGGTATCATAAGTAGGGCCTAGCCTTCTGCTTGTGGTAGAGTTTCATCCAAGTTGCATAAATATCTTTATTTATGCAACATTAAGCCAATTTTCAGCATTTTCCTGGAAATCTATTAGTTGCTTTCAGGCTCTCTGAAAGGTATCTTATTTCATTGCAGGAGAATTCATCTGTCATGCTCTGAAGAGAGTGTTTATATCTCTAGCAACTAAAAGCTTGCAAAAAGGCAGCTGCAATCTTTTGCTGGAGCAGAGGCAGAAGACACAAAAACTATTACTGTTTCTTAGATGTAAAAAGAATTCTATTTTCAATGGAAGAGATTGTCCTGACTTACCTTGATTACTGAAATCAAGGAAAACATAACTTTAGTCTACCAAACCATTTTTGTAGAATTCAGGGAATGAGAGAGGGGATTGCTGTACAGGCTGAGAAAGAAAACAAAACTACTAGTTTTATCTCCTTTGAACACACAGCCCTTTATATTTTCATTTTCCCATCTCTATTTTTTTTTCTTGGCCCTCTTTTATTCACTTTCTTGCTTTGAAAGAAAAGCAAGGAGGAATTCTATGCTATTGTGTATGATCCCTTATTCTGACTTCCATGCTTGGTGCACAGAAGTCAGGGTGTGACATGAACAATAATTTGATGTACAGAGCCTGCCATGACAAAAGATTTTTGGATTTTATTCAGGAGTAAATGACAACAAAATCTTTGAAAACCTGAGAAGAAGGTGGGATAATAAAAGGGATGTGTGGGAGAAGAGGAATATAAAAAAAGGATCAAAACAGATAAATTTCAGTTGGCAAGTGATAATATGCTCTTCAGTTTCCTAGAGTTAAAATTGTAGCTTCCAATGTATTTCAGTGATGGATCCTGCATAGGAAGTTTAACGTGAATTAGCTGCTATAAATTTGTTTTCTAACAAAAAAAATAAAATTAAATATCATCTATAAATTTTGCTAATGTGCTTCATATAGAAGCAAAATCAGCAGCAAGAAAAAGAGTACTGCTGACAATTTCAGTGAAGAGGACAATCAGTCAAGTATCATGTTCATCACTCCTTATTTACTGTGATAATTAGATCCCAACATTCTGCACTGTGATGTGCATGACTTCCTTTGTTCAAGATGTTGCCCACATTATGTCTTTGGGAGTTGTCTCCTTCCCTTGCCACCAACTTAAAATACATCCTTTCAGTGTACATACCCTGGAATTGAGTGCTTCCAAAGTTCCTGATGGTCCCAGCACCTCTCAGCACCAGCTGACACAGAGACAAATGAATCTGCTTCCAGGGACACCACAAAGGATTCCTTTGGTCCACTAAAACAAATGCCTGGGTACATCTTCAATAAATTCTTTTTATCACTGAAAATTAGCAGTGGTGTGAGAGGGTCTCTTGAACTTGGTAGCTACAGCCAGGGCTAAGAATGACAGAATCTGAGTGCTGGGAATTGGAAGAAATAAAAGAGTAAATCTGAAAGCAGAACAGCCCTGAGACTGGAGCATTCCTGAATCTCTCAGGGTGGGACTGTGCATTAGCAGATGGTAGCCTAAAAACAATATGTGCTGAGAGAGCTCGAGATGTATGGCAAGATTTTCAACACCTACGCAACCGCTCAAAGGAGTATTGTCTGTCAGGGGTGGTGCAGGGATTTACAAGTTGCTTTTGTGTGGATTTCTGAAGCTGTTATCTGCACACCATCAGCCAGGAGACGTTGGAGGCAAATTCAAGGCAAATTTTCACAAAATGGAATACGATAACTAGTCACAATATTAATCCATAAGCTTTGATGTGAGCGTTGTAAAACACATATAAAGCAGCCCAGACCCCTCTCATTGGTAGATCAGGGAGTTCTGTTGGTTGTGAGAGGCAGCAGAAAATTGCAACTGAAGAGCAAATCATGATCTTGCCATCTGCCTGGAAGGAACTATTATATAGGGTTTGCTGTCAATCAACCAACCTGTTTTGAAGCAAAGGAAGAACAGTACATGATTATTTTTTTTTCCATGCTCATTTCATGCACTAATTCCTTACTCAGAAACTATTTCCAGCACACAGGGCTCTGTTTGCAGCTCCCTGCCCAGCCCTGCAAGCAGGGAGATGAGGTGTGGAAGAGAGTGTTTTTCTTAAATAATGACAAAGCCCATAGCTGTGACAAGGAGTTAAATCTTAAGGTATTGTATTTGTTAAAGTGATGGCATCAGGGAATATTGGCTGCTCTATATCCCATAATCATGATAATTCTCACTTTTTTTTTGTTTCAGTGTGAGAGTTTTCCCCAGTCTCTCATTTCCTCCTCTTGAAGGGTGTATTTTGTGTTGCTTTACGATTTTTTTTTGGTTGGTTAGGGGTGGCTTTTTTCATGAACATACCTAAGGCAAAAATTGTTGCTGTCTGCCTGCTTCATCTTTTCAAAGATTTTCCTGTGAACTCTAGGCTATAGTACTGCACAGCAGTGTATTTCATCCATAACTAAATTTCCTTATGTAGTACCTCTAACCTGAGGATCTGCAAGCATGCTAAAATAGGTGTGTGAAAGCCACACCATGCCCCTGCAGAATCCAGGGCATTTTAGAAGTAATAAACTGAAGTATAATTTAATATCATAGAGTGAATCCGTTATAAGGGTTCACACTGCAGGGGACAAGCAGCAAAGAAACCTCTCAATTTGTTAATGGTTTTTTTTTCCACCACTGACTTTCTTTGTGATAAACTGGAAGCAAAAACATGGGTTTGCAAATAAGCTATTTGGTCAATCCCCTGGTGTAATGTAAGAGCTGAGATTTTCTCTGCAGCTGAGGCTGAGGCAGAGTTAGAGGACTTTGAAGTGCTATTTTCAGGGTGGCACCTGAAGTTAAAAAAAAACAGAAATGCAACACTGCAGAGCTGATCTGGCCTCTTGCATTTTCCTTTGGCAGAGGCACCAGCCAAAGCTTCTTTTCCAAAAGAGGTGCTGGGCTATGTCAGGATGTGCATTTGCTGTGTACTGGAGCACCCAGGCAGACCTGGGTGTCTGGAAACATTTCACAGCCAGGAGAGGCACTGAGCTCACAGCAGAACTCCCTTCAGGGTTCCCTGGCACACAGCACAACCACCCTGGCCTGTTGCCCAAATCAGCCCAGTTGTGCCTTGTCACTGGGATTTACTATAGTCAACAAAAATTTACTATAATCAAAAAACCCCTCGCACCTGATAGTGTTTTGAACCTTCAAACCAGCTCCTCCCTGTGTTCAGGTGGTTTGAGTTTATAAAAGCTCCCAATAGGAGGGAGGAAGAGAGAGGACTAGAGTGATGGTGTGCTTTAGGCTGTTTCTGAAGTGAGAGAAGCAGCCAAAAGTCCATGGAAAAAAGTCTTTGATCTACGGTGAGACAGAAACAAGAACTAAACCTGCCTGTGACCCCAGTGGTTTTGGGGTTTTTAAGGTTGGTGCTTGGGAACCAGAATTTTGGAGCTTGTGGAGTGGTTTCCTGGTTGTGTTTGTGGTTTGGGCTTTGAGCTTTTATGGTGTGTTGAGGAAGCTTTTGCTCTTCACAGTGATGGGGAGTTTGGGGCTGACTGGGAGAGAGTTGATGTATCTTTGATCTTTTGTCTGTGTAGCAACTTTTTTGTCTGGCACCTGGCTGTTCTTCCTACAGTTTTCCCTGAGTCAGGAGAAAGTGGGAGGCTGACTGGGCTGGGGGAACCTTCCCCAGTGCAGCTGGGCAGGAGATGGGGTATCAAGCTGGGAGTGACTTGCTGCAATATTATAGGGAGAAATTTGTTTCCTAGATAACCTTGTTTCTATGATGATGCCTGAGATATGTCAAATTTGACAGAAGAGGCTTAATTTAACTGCTGTTGAAAATTCCTTTTTTTTTTATTACCTTGGCATAATGACAGAATCACAAAATGGTTGGGGTTGGAAGGGGCCTCTGGAGATCATCTAGTTCAACCCTTCTGCTAATGCTGGTGAAATAATAGTGGAGACCTATTGTTTATTAAGTTTAACTGAAATTTAGGAACACAGCAAACGTAGGAGGAGTGAGGATAGCCCAGTGACCAAGTCTGAGCTCACCACAGTGATTTTGCTTCCCACAGTGCCTAAGTGGCCTTGCTTCTCTTGGATTTATTTTATTTATGTTATGAATATTAAAACACCTGTACCTTCTCGCAAAAATTGACTTTTCAGCAGCAAAAGCAAATGCTAAACCTGTGCTTGAAGACTGATGTTTGACATAATGAAAGAGGTAAATCAAATGCCAAGGGTCCCCTCTGGCTATAGATACGCTCACTTTCAGTTTATGCACTCTGACCCGTGATTTGCCCACTGTAGATGGGTCTTGCATGTAATGTGGTTTTAGCTGGTCTGGAAAGGCAACTACAGGCCAACAAAAGTAATAGTTTGTTTTCAAATCAGGGTTATTTCAATAGCATTTTATGTAATGGGTTCACCTTGACTAATCTAAGAATGGGCTGGAGGCTCTTGAGTTTGTGCTATGCAGAAGTTGAGAATCCATGTTCTGGATTTTCAGATCAGAATGATCTCTCCAGCTAATGTATGGCTGATAAAGGATAACAATATCACAGGAAACCATGAAATGGCATCACTCAAGCACTGCTTTAACATTATTTCTCTGCTTTTTGGTATATCTGAACTGAAACTAAATGCACAACTTGTCTCCATTATGTGATGGTTATGTTTACCTGCCATGATATCCAGAGCCTATTCATGTTTTTCTGGTAATACTTTAAATATATTGAGTGCTATTGAATTATTTTTTTTTGCATGATGATAATGTACTGCACAGATAATTCTTCTTGTTAATCCTTAGCAAATGCTGATCTTGTCATCTTGTCAGCTAATGACAAGTTATAGATAAGGGTTGAGACTTTTTGTGTGTGTTGTCCTACATACTTTAAAAATAACTAGGACACAAACTTTTTTGATATAAACTTCCCTGACAAATATAGATGTGTTCTTTTTTATTTCTCTCCTCTCTTAGGCATGGAAAAACTGCAAAAAGCAGAATTGTTGCCTCCCAAACACAGTAATTGTGAAGACTAGACATCCCTTTAACAAGGAATAACAGCATATTTAAGGTAGGCTGGGAAGAATAATTGTGAAAATCCTTCTTTTTGTGCTCTGCTCTCACTTGTTCCTTTTGTCAATATTCAGACTTGTTATTTTATTCTTTGTTTTCCCGTACAAGCTACTTATTGTGCTCTTGTGGTTTGGTTTTTTTTTCCCCCCTAATGGCTTTGGTTATGTCATCTCCCTAGTTGGATCTTCTCTGTATATTTAGGGGTGGCCGATAAAACTGCTGCTTCTTCCAAGCAAGTTTGGTGTGGCTGAGGCAGCAAGGAGAGACGTATTGCAGTGATGTGGCAAAAGACAACAGGGTGGAAAGGAGCTGCCAGGTCTGGGTGCCAAGTACAGCAGGTGGAGCGTCTCCACCGAGTGTGTTGTGCTGTTCCCTGTTGCTGTATCCTTGGCTGGTCCTCCATACCCATATGTCTGCACCTGTGCTGGAAACAGAGCAAATTTCCCAGCCCCCTGTACTTGAAGTGGGATGACAACTGCCTGAACCAGCCCCTGGGTTTCCATGGTCAGTGGTTTCCCTGAACATGTTGTTCAGCTCTGCTGCTTCAGGCTCCTGGAGTGTGTGGTCTGTGTTGGCCAGCAGAGGCTGTGGTCACAGCTGGACAAATCATCAAATATATCCTTGATGTTTTTCCTTCTTGAAAGATTGTGTGCCTTCCTAGCTAAGCTTTTCATGGTCAGCATGTTTACCTCCAGGAAAAGCAGTGCATCTTCTCTTGCCCCTGGAAAAGCCACAGGAGAAGAAAACATGACAATACAGACGAAAGGATTTAATGCTGTCATGGTAGACATAGGAAGGGCAGGAAAGGAAATGGGTTCAGCTGGGTCCCTGAGGATGGACCAGACCTTCTACAAGAGAGGGAGAAAAGTGATGGGGACTGGAAGTCTCAGAACATGAAAGTTTTTCCTGGGAATATATAAAAAGTGATCTGCAGGGAGTGGAGCACCCGCACGAGCACAGGGGAAGTGCACATAGAATGTCAAACATTGCTACACTCACACACATTGAATGTGGCTTAGAAGTATTTTAGGGCAAAGCTGCATCCACAGTCCAGGGAACCCTAGAACTTGTACTCTCCCTGCACCAAAGTACTTCTGCTTTGCTCTTCATGCTTTCTGTTCCATTGGGGAAAAAAAAGAAAAACAACCAAGAGCAAGAAACACAGGGAGGCTTTGGGCCCTGGCTGAGGATTTCTTGGCTGGTTTTACTCTGGGCTTCGTGGTTGCTGTTCAGGCAATCACATGTAGGCAGCTCAATCTTCACACATTCAGCTGCTGGTTTTCCACGTGGGCTGGTTCTCAATGGAAGAAGAGCTGTGTGGGGAGGTGAGGGGGCCAAGAAAAACTTCTGCTCTGTCAGATTTTATTTTAAAAAAGCTTCCACAAATGTTGTGAACCAAAGACAAAAGAGTAAGAAATTTGGCTTTTGGTGGAATTAAGGTAAAACTTACTGTGAGACTACACTTGGCTCACCTGAGTAGGAACACTTTGGTAGCAAGGAACTGCAATGTACAGTGCCTGTTGCCCAGGCAGCAGCCAAGACAGAGTTTGGGATATGGAAAGGAGCTTTTTAGGGGTGGGTGGAAGCAGCTGGGAGGGATGGAGAACACAATCTGTGAAAAGCAAAGCTTCATTGTCCCAGAAGCACTAGAACTAATGAGCTTTGCATTTCCAAGGTGGTGAACCTTCTCCAGACCCTGTGAAATACATGCCTGGGATGTGTTGTGTTCAATCTCTACATGGGGAAAAGGGGTGTGTGGGGGAGGAGGAGAGAGAGGCAGAGGAGGCAGAATGCAGAAAGTAGAGGCCAGAGGCCCCTCTTTGGGTGCAAGCACCAATCTGCTGTCTGCATGAGCCTGCCTTAGTTGCATATGCTCTCCTTTTCTGTGTGCCCAGAAAATTGTGAAAAATAGAGGTTCAGGCAGGGAAGAGCATTTATTTTTATTTGCCTATTTTTGTCATTCACATGGCATCTCTAGATGAATGGTGGAATCAAGAGGGAAAAGGCTATTCTCCCTGTGCACACAGCCCTTGCGTGTGAGGCAGACTGTCTCAGACAGCTGGATAACTGCTGACCTCTTGCAACCCACCTTCACCTTGGAAATATCATGCCAGTGTCTGCTTTTGGCAACTGTGCCAGCAACCCCATGGAGTCTTTCAGTCAGAGCTGTGGAAAAGCAGTTTTCCATGCTCTCCAGCTGGGATAGCTCAGCCTCTGGTCTCTGTTCTTTCCTCTGTGTGCCATCAGGTATCAGAGTGGGGGTGGAAGGACCTCCTTCTGACACTTCACCTCCCAGCAGTCAGGCATAGAGTGGGTATCCCAAAGGTTGTTCTGTCCTTCTGCAGGGCATGGATTCATCCTGCCCCAGTGCTGGTGGGAGATGCCATTGCACAGAACCGTTGACACAACCTTTTGTCCTGTCTCCCCTCTATCTAGAGACAAATTACTCTTTCAGCCTTCCCTTTTCATAACAAAGGATTTTGAAATGTGCAGACTGCTCACTTGTGTCTTATTTTTCCTTCCTATTTTCTATTTCCAGTGTGTCAGTAGCCCCACAATTGAATACAGGCCCAGGGGCACATGTAAAATATCATCCCCTCCCTGTCACAGCCAAGTGAGGAGGCTGAAATAAAGCCCCAAAGCATCAGGTGAAGATGACACTGTGCTTAGCAAAGAGGGTAAGAGGAGCTGTTTTGTGTCTTGTTGGTCCACTGAAAGTTAAACTTGGCAGCAAAGACATCAAAGCAGGTGTGAGGATGCTTCTGCAAGGTTTGCCAAGGACTTCTGTGTTCCTGTTTGATGCTGGGAGCCAGGGCAGGGGAGAGGCAGCAAGCACAGCCTGTTTAATATTCTCTCTGTCCCTCTGATCTCCCCCCTACCCTGCAGAAGCAACATGTCCCATGTTTCTGCAGAGCTTGTCCTGAGCAATAGCAGCATCTGTCAGGGGTTAGGTGGCATTAGCCTCGTGGAGCTGGGAGTTAGCAGTGCTTGGCAGAGTGACAGTTGTGCTGTACCTTACATAGATCTGTATCTTGCATAAATCTGTCTCTGCCTAGTCTGCCCAGGTGTATGGTCACAATTTGTCTGATTCTTCTTGCTGTCTACAAGGCCTTTCAGTTTCTTAGAAGATTATCTTTTCTTCTTGAGGCCCTTCTCCCTCATCTTTCTTCACAACTCCCACCTCCTTACCCTTTCCCTTCTATCTTTCCCACAAGTCCTAAAGGGAACATATTTTAAACAGGTGTTATTTTAAAATAAATTCCCATCACCTGCCCTCTTCAGTGCTGCAGAAGCCTCCCAGTATTCCCATGGAAAGGGAGAAAGTCTTGAGCCTCCCTATGGCTTTGGCAGCAAACCCCAGCAGCCCTCTATTCACCACCTCCTGATATGGGCTGTGCCTGATCCCAGGCCAAGGTTCCTTGCTCATCAGTACTTCATGGTACTTGGTTGTCTGTCATCTGCTTTTTTTGACTCTTCTAGACCCTTCTCAGGCCAGAAAATAGTAACTGCCCCAGTTCTTGACCTTCTTCCAGTGTCTGAGGGAATTCGTCAGGAAAACAAGAAAACC
Organism: Lepidothrix coronata; assembly: GCF_001604755.1. Taxonomy (NCBI): domain Eukaryota; kingdom Metazoa; phylum Chordata; class Aves; order Passeriformes; family Pipridae; genus Lepidothrix; species Lepidothrix coronata. The sequence goes on from NW_016690429.1 coordinate 83,155, forward strand.
TTTATTAAGCAGATCATTACATCCCCAACCATACTGGTCACCATGAGGTTTGTCCTGAGCCACCCTCTCTTTCCCATCTCTGCTCAGGGACCTGGCACGAGCCCCACTGTGGGGAGGGTCCGTGTGCCAGTGCTCTCCTGTGTCACTGTCACACACCCACTGCTTTATTGTTTTAAGGCTATATTAAAGAGCTGCTCTGAACACTGTGGCAGAGACCAGTATAATGTTCCTGTCAGTCTGCAGGGCCAGGTTCTTAGTATGTATTGCCCAATAAAGTACAGCAGCTCTGAAGGAGTGTGTGATCTGTCAAGGAAACTCATTGCACCTCTCAGTGAGAGTCTCCACTGAGATATATGTCCTTGGGTTCTGAGAAGGAGGTACTTAGGAGTAAGGGTACTTATTACTGTTATTATTTACTATTGTTTGGTGCCTGGTGCTGGTAAGCAGTGCAGGTGGCACACACTTCTACCACAGCTCATCAAGGGGGGAAAAAAAAATCCCACCTTGTGCTATAGCACACATCCTGAGCTCTTAAAATGGAAATTTCTGTTCTATCTCTAAGCCTTATTTCTTTTGTAGGCAGAGGTAAGAGTTGCAATGCCAAGTGAATGGTATGTACTGAGTCCATACAGTGGCTCTTTAAAAAATAATTACATATGGTGCAAGAGGGAGAGGAAACCACTCCATTCCTGTAAATGGCCACTTAAGATGTGGAGAATAAATAACTGTAATAAATAATCTGGCATAGCTGAGCTTTAGCATTTAGGAATAAATCAGAACTCTTTCCCCATTGTCTGCCGAGATGCACTGGAAATGAAGTTGGAAGGATAGATTTCCCTCAGAGTTGTGGCAAGGTGTTGGAAAGCCCATGGGAGCGTGTAGGAACCTCCTGTACTCCCGTGTGTTCTGTTGCACTTTCCCTGCACCACCCTTCCCCGTTCACAAGCATGTGCTGCTCTCTGTGAAAGAAAGGAGACTCCCTTAAGTCTCGCTTGCCTCTTGTGAATAAGTGCAAGAACAACGCCGGGGAATAAAGCCTCTGCCGGCGGAATTAACGCGTCCCCAGATCGCTCCTTGGCTGTTCAGACCCTCACCTCTCCATCAGCTCTGCCTTCCCCCCGGCGCTGGTCCACCCTCCTGCCCATTCATTCGCGCTGCCTCTCGCAGCCGGAGCGGCGGCTCCTCCGCGCCGGGCACCGTCTCAGTGCCGGTATTTAAATGCAGCTCCAGTCGCTGGCGAGCGCCTGGCTGGGGCTTGTCACCGAGGGCTGTGTCGCTTTAAGGCATGTGATACTTTCCCGAGCAGGGATGTATTGAAATAAGCTCCGGTACTTCCAGCATCGTAGAGCAGTGTCGGAACCGCCGCCTTCCCCGCACTGCCCGCGCCGGAGTCAGGCTGCTCTGCACTCACACACAGACTGCTCCTCGTCCTTAAGTATCCTGGAAGCTGCAAATTATCTCAAGATCACTTCAAAGGTCTCGTCAAGCAGAAGGTGATGCTAGGAGATGATTTAAAGGTGAAAATGAGAAGGTTTCCACCCCTCAAACCTTGGCCACTTTTCTGACGGCAGAGTCTGAGAGCTCAGATGTCTTCTTTACTCTGGAAACAGGATTTGTAACGAAAAAGAGATTTTTTTTTTTCTACTTTTAATCCTGATAAAGAAGATTATTGGGAAGCTATAAAAAAAATCCCTTATTGTGATACAGATGGATTTAAAAAAGTATTAGATCTTTCCGATGAACACTACTAGAGTGCTCTGCTCTTGGTTGGATTACTCAGGTAAGGAGCTTCTTCAGGATTTCAGATTCAGAAAGCAGATCTGGAACTCATCAGATAATAAGTGGAAAATACTCAGTGCTGTGTTTCTTTACTAATGATAAGATGATCGGTATGTAAAAGTGTGTATGTGACAGCACCTTGCTTACAAACAAGTGCGTGAAGAAATGTTTGTGAGAAATGCTGGTGTTTGAGCAAAGGTAGTTTGAAATAGTGCAGTTTGAGAGAGGTTTTCTGTACAAAGAAAAAAAAAGCTAATAATTAAGGCTGAGAGGGTTAAGTAAGTCTGCTGTCCATGTGCTAAGAATATGATGAGGAAAGACACAGGAGCGTTTAGCAGGCTGTGGAAGTTTGGCTTTGCTTTGCTCTTTGACTGGGATTCTTAAAGTTCGGTTTAAATAACCTGAATAGCTGAAATATCCCTATGTGAGAGTTCACCTTTCCCTCTTACCCTGTGGTATAAAAAGCACAGGAGCACTAAATACGACAAGAAGGCGTTAATTCCTGAAGACACTGGAAGCCTACTGGGACCTCCCTGGTCTGAGGGGGTTGAATCTATTTTGCAAGATAAATAGGTCTAAAAAGAGAGGAGAAAAAGTGCATTATATACTGCAAAGCAAACAGCTGGAAATGAAATTAATTATACACTAAGCAGTGCATCAAGCACTCAGTACAGAGTAAGGAAGAGCCTCATGCTGATCAAAATAATGTTTTGGTATTCTCTATTAATTATGCTTGTCAGTTTATGCGGTTCTTTTTAGCTAATTAGACTTAAAAAGCTGTGCTGCTTTAAAATCAGGGGCAAAAAAAAAATCATATGCATATATTTTATTACCACTGTATTTCACTATTTTAATACTGTTAATTTTCATACTGCAGAAATCCCCCTGATATCACATACAGACTTTTCATTTTTTTAATTTTTTATTTTTTTTTTATTATTTTTTCTTAGCAAAGACATGGTCTTTCCATGTGAGAGATTTAATCTTTCAAAGTCTTTCTTGCTCCGTGAAAATGATGTTCAGCTGATTGGGTTATTAGATAGGGAACAGCATCCCGTCATTGGCTGAACGAGGAGAGTGCCTGAAGTTTGATTAATTTGGCAATATGAAATGCAGCAGAAGGTGTTGTTAAGGGAACTGGACGATGTGTAGCGTAGCTGAGCCTTGCAAACCTCCCAGTCCTTGCAGGCTTTGAGAAAGAGCTGTTGAAGTTAACAAGTCAGAGGGAAATTTAGCCAGTTAGTACAGCCATGAACACAAGTATGGAAAAACATGGTTGTCTGTGTTGGGTGGCCAAGTACAGCAGCACCAGCAGACAAAGAAATCGCTCTTTCCCTCTGCAACGGGAATATTATTAAAATTTTGACACAATCTGCTTTGAGAAAGCATCAAATCTTGTATGGGATCCATCTGAAATTCAATCTGGCCATACTCTGGTCTCTGTGCACGCACAGGTGGAACAAAAGGAAGCTGGATTTCGTCTGAGGATTAGAATGTAATTTTGAGAAACAATTGCTTTGTTTGGTAGACAGAAGCATGATTAATAATTAATGCTTGCAAAAGTAAAGAAACAAACAATAAACTGTTAACTTCTGGGTCCCCATCAGCTGTCCAGTTTTGGGAATGGAGTATTTTTGCAATTCATCTTGGATAACTGAGGATGTTTTATGCCTTTTTGTAATATGTTTAAAGTAGCTTTGATACTGCCTGGACATCATGAGTTTCTCAGCTGGCACTGTGGTTTTTTTTTTTAATTTAATGTATATTTTTTAACTCCCTTGTAAATGCAACTATGGATTAGTGTGGGAATATTTTCCAGCCTCTTTTTACATTGTGGCTTTTTTAGTCCTCAGATTATTACAGTTTGATTTTTACCACTGAATTATTAAAGTTATCCAGGCTCCTGCGTGATGTCTTGTTACCTCAGCTGTCCTTTTTGGGCATGACCTTTGCTGTATAACAATTGCATCCTGCAGGGGGAATAATAATCAAAAGAAATTTAGCAAAAGGAGTGAAAAAGGAAAAAAAAATACTGTTGTAATGGAATCTGACTATTCTGTGTGCTGTGAGGCATTGGGTAATAACGTCTGTCTAATATTTTGTTTAGAGAATGGCAGTGGTCTCTGCAATGTCCTGGGTCCTGTATTTGTGGATAAGTGCCTGTGCAATGCTGCTCTGTCAGGGGTCCCTCCATCACACTTTCCAGCAGCATCACCTGCACAGACCAGGTAGGACTGGGCTCAGCTCTGGGATGCCGGGAGATTGCAGGTTCTCTGCCCGTGCTCGTGTCTGTCTTGATAAATGACTGAGTAATCAAAAATCTTTTTATCATTTAACTTTTATGAGTTGCTTGCCTTTATATTGCACAGCATCTGTTTTTTTTGGTTAGTCTAATGTGTGTTGTTGCTCTGCCAATCCGATGTTGGAATAGTCATCCTTTAATGTCATCTTCTAACAATTTCCCAACACAGGCATCCCATTTTGGATAACTTTTCAGTTTCTATGTCCTTATCTCTATCTCCCCTTCTCCTCACCTGGTGAAGTTCTGGAATGGGTGTGTAACTCAGACATTGTGACAACACAGGTTTGGATAACTTTGCAGTTATCTGACCCAAACTGGGTATGGGTTTGTTACTTGAAACACTGGCACCAAATCTCACTCATAGTCGCCTGTGTTTACTGGAGGTCAGATGTTTGCATAAATGAGTCACACTTATTTTAAGGTTCTCAAGTTTACCTCTGAAAATTGATGGGGTCGCAAAAGTGCAGCCCAGAGGAGAATTTGGGACTGTCTTTCAATGGAGTTAAATGCCTATAAATCAGAATAAATCAGAGTGGAGAACAGAGCTGACTTTGACTGTTGGATCTGCAGGGACAGCACATCAGTGGTTTTATTGTGTTTTTATTAATAGAAATAGATCACGTAAGTTTTTCAGCTGTTAATTGCACTTTGAAGAATGTGCTATGCTAAAAATTGAGGTGTTGGCACATTCTAGCAGAGTATTATCATCTGGTTAAAATTAGATGGGCCAAGAATGTCACTTAACAAATTTGGATCCAAAGAAAGGTGGGAAAGGTTTTAAGAGACATAGAAAGGAAAGATGGAAAATCTTAACTCACAGTGATGAATCATTTAACAGTGTGGCAATTAATACTTGAATGTTTTTTGATCTCATGACATCCCTTCAAAGACAGATGGTCTTGAATCACAGGGCTTTAGTAACCTTAAAACTCAAAGTTTCCCAAGTACATTTCTTGCCCAGAAGTCACAGATATTGGCTTTGTCTTGCTTTCTTGTAATAAAGCATATATTGTATAGAGGAATAGAGCAAAATCTTTGCTAGCCTCGCTCTCAGTACCCATGTTAAAACATCAGCTTAGCCAAAAGTATTTACTAGCTGACACTGGAAGTTTGAGAGTGTTTGAAGTTTGAGTGGTGAGGGTCTTATTTGGGACTTGCAGAGATTTATTACAGTGCAATTGTCAGTAATGCTGCTGGTTATTTGAGTCTGTCCCTAGTGAAGGAAATGGGGAAAAACCAGCAAAGCTAAACAGATATGTAAAAGGAAAATGTAATATCGTTTTAGGGAATCAGTTGAAACAAGTGACATTATGAGAAAAAATGAGAGCTGGGCACATCCAGAGCTCAGCAACATTTGCCTAAGCTTGAAAAATCACCTTTTTTATGAAGCAAGAACAGCAAGACACTGAATGCATACCAAATGTTGGGGAAATGTGAAAAATGACAAAATCTTTCACTCAGAGATGTGCTACAGATAGAGTGAAGGTTTTACAGCTGCCTCATCACCTACTTAGAAGCAGCCAAGCTTTCCCTCCTGCGAGCCTGGCTCAGGCAGCTTCTCCACACCCTACACGAACAAGATTGATGGTGTTCTGATCCCAGGCAGCCAATTTCAGTCTCTCAAGAAATAATCCACTACACTGACAGATGAGTGGAATTTGACATGATGTTCACCTCGAATTCAGATTGTGCTGCACCTGGGAAGTACCAGCTACTGAGTGTCCTTTAGGGAAACTGTTAGGTATTTTGGACAATTTCTGCTGTCACAACAGAAAATCAAGACAGTGTTTTTTATAAGGCCAAGAATTTTCAGTCTGCCAACTGAATGTGAAAGGTTGTACATAAAAGGGATGGAAATATGTTAACTAGCAAACTGAGTGATTTTAATGTATTCAACTGCAGTCCCTGAGCACACCCTATTTTTCATACTTATAATATTAGGAATGCGTGGTTTATTTTTCGTTAGTCACTGTGTAAGTAAGATTAAAATGTCCAGCCAAATAAAAGTGAATAAAAATGGATGCAGATGAGCCAGGATATAATTTCAGTAATTTAATATTTGGTATATGAAACTTCAACTTATTGAATCATGACAAATATAGCTGTAATCAATAGCATGCTCAGCATACCTTTTCTTTCAGTTTGTGGTCTTCCATAGGTAATGAGATGCTCTAAAATAAGAGAATTTGAGCAGTTCAACTCCATTGTGGGGCCACTCTGGTACAAGATAATTAAAAAGGCAGGTTTCACCCCATCTTGTGCTTCTCATACTTGATGAATAGAAGAGCCTCACAGAGCACAGGAAGGTGCAGGTAAAAGATAAAATCCTCTTGGTGTGTATTTAGCATAATAAACTTGAAGTGAACTCAGTGGATTAGCACAGTGAATGTATTCATCTGGACTACTGCAGTAATCCAGTTTTGAAACTCTGGAAATCAAGGGCAATATATAAAAATGTTAGTTTATCATCAGAGATTTCTGAGCTTGTTCTTTTTTTTTTTTTCCCCCTGAAAATTTCTTAAGTGTCTGAATGGGCTGAGCTAGATTTCCACGCACTGTGCAATCACAAAAGCTTAAAGCCTCCTTTTAGTGTAGTATAATTTTTCATTTTTATAATTCAGTACTTCTTTATTCAGTTAGATGGCTTAGCAGAAGGTATGAACCTGGAAACAAATGTGATAAACAGCTCTACCTGACAGTATTTTTGATTGACTGTAGCTTTATTTTCTGTGAAACCTTGGCAGGTGGGCACAGGTAGTAAGGGCATGGTGAATATTGCTTGCTTATAAGATGAACGATGCTATGTTATTTGTGCTTGTTCATTAATTCTTCCTTGTCTCATTAACATGATGAGAAGTTTGAATGCTGTTGTTTAGTACCTTTAAGTATTGGTGCCTTTTCCTTTTGACTTGGATGGGTGAGGAGGAGGAGACTTGAGAGTAAACTGGCAGAACACCATTGCAGTGTAATTCCCCTTGGGTAATATACATGGCTTTCTGCAGGTTTTTTATGACAATATTTCATTTTCATGAAAATCATGTTAGGCAGAGGATGTGTGAAAGCATTCACAGGAAATAACTTTATGTGGAAACAAATCTCCATCTTTTTTCCAAGCATGTCATTTCTGTGTGATTTAAGAAGAAACAGTGGTAATGAAAAGATTTCCACACTGGCTCTTGGACTCTAAGATACACAGAGTTGGCTGTTGAATTGGCCTGAGGGTTAAAGTGGACAGGTTGTGATTTGCAGAGTTATCTGAGTGCCTGTGATAGTTCATTGATCATCTGATTGACAGGATTGACCCTACCCAGAGGTAGGAAGTAGATGCTGGCATTTGGTGAGACAGCAAGATATCAGCAAAGTACAGGATTCAAGTTTTAAAAAAAAAAAAAAACGCAATAAACAAACACCACTCTTTCAATCATGCAGTTCTTGACAAAATTTTGGCTGTGTTTCATAACGAGGCATTATATGCATCAGCTAGTATTTAATCACAGTGCACAACACTGGCTGTGTGTTGCTTGAAAGGACATAGGATTCACCTGTAAGTTTGTGCAAAATTAATTAGGTACACGTTAAGTTAGTTTTGTACACAGTGTAAAGATGTGAGACAAACACAAGCAGAAACATGTACCTACTGTAGCAAATATGTCAATTAAAAATAGGCCTATTCAGAGGAAAAAAATCATGGAGAGAATCAAGGCTGGAATTTTATGATGCTAAACGTAAAGTGCCTTTTATTGTGACAGTAGTTAATGATGTGCCCATTAAAAATCATCTCAAGAAGTGTTTCTCTGTACTTCATCTCACGAGGTGGAAAAATCGGTCTCAAAGCAATTCTGTACAAACTAACAAGGAACATCAACCAAAGGATGCTCTGAGCATGTTTCTCAGTAGACAGCATTTTGCAGAAAGTGGAGTCTGTGGCTGTGAGCAAAAAATGTCTTAGTTCTGATCTTGGCCTTCCCACTGATTTTTATAGCCTTGGGGGAAATTGCATATTTTCACATTTCAAAAGGTCTGCTGTATTCATATGCCCCATATATGTGGCTATTCAGTTTAAAACAGACTGGGAAGAATGTTGGTTTGGATCTAACTCCTCGGAAAAGCGTAAATAAAATGTGTCATTACTTTGTAGAACAATTGAGATTTAGAAGGTGAATTCAACAGGATTTTTGCTCCTCGTATTGATAGAAGCAAGTCTGGGACCAGGTAGTCATTATGTAAAAGTATGCAGTTTCTATGATTACCAAGAATTGTGTTTCATTAATCACATGGTGTGAATGCAAACTGTTGCCTTCAGTACACAACGTCCAAATTGCCATGGGGCAACGCAGCCAGTATCCAGCAGATATTGTCGTGGGCATCAAAGGTGACAAGTAGTGTTTCTTGCTGTATTAATAAAAATGAACAAATTTTTAAGCTCTAAGGTCTGATTTGGTTTTCACTTACACCAGAAATGCACAGGGAGCACAACAGTGTCCTGGTTTGATCATGATCAGAAAAACCTGCTCGTAATGAGCTGTTCCAGTCATTCACTGGAAATCATCTCTCTTGTGATGCCTTTGTTATACACACCTGGCCTTCACAGGCTGTTCTTGAGAATGTGAAGCTACCAACTGCTAAGTAAAGAAATCCAAGTTGGAGGTACCTGCTGTGCTCCTGGTCACATAAAAAATATGTTTGAATGTATGTGGGCATGTATTTTGTGTGGACAGAGAACTGATGTAACAACTCAACACTTAAGGATGATGTAGGGTTTATAAGCAGCATGATAGCAATGAACTGCCTGCTGTGCTTGTGTGATACACTTGTTTATAGCAGCAGACCTTATCAGAAGTATTGTACCCTGTAATTTAGGTTTTTTTATGGTTTGGGGGTTTTTTTGTTTGTTTGGTTTTTTGTTTTTGTTTTGTTTGGTTTGTTTTGTTTTCTGAGAAATCAAACCTCCAAAACAAAACCGGCATGGCTACAGGGTGTGCTTGCAGGCAGTTAGCTGTGGGGGTTTGGGGGGGTTTGTAAGCTATTATTTAAGACACAGAAGCCCTTTGAAGTAAAGGGGAAAAAGTGTAGGTAGGTAGTGCCAGGGAGCAGCCAGAGCTCATGGGATGGTCAAAGGCAGGAGGAGAAGGGAGTGCAGCTGTGAGGCTCTCAGCAATTTTGCAGGTGGAGGAAAGCTGTCACCAGTCATGCTGCTGAATGTGATGCCTTGTTACTTCTGATCCAGGGAGATGAAGCAACCTGAGGGGGAGCAGGTGTTGCAGCTCAATGGACTGTGAAGAGCAGCATGGCCAAGGTGTGCAGTGGGGCACTGAGCAACTGCTGTGCCCAGCAAGGTTCCACGGGAGCTGCTGGAGGAAGGGCTGCATTCCCTGTGATCACCCTCGCAGCACACCTGGTGCAAAAGAGCATTGGCAGGGTGCTCATGGTGATATTTGGAGAGATGTGATGTGCCTCCCTCATGTGTGGTTCACACGGGCAGTGCCAGTGCCCTTGTTCTGTCCCCTTGCTCTGCCCTTTCCTGCTGGCCATGCTCCCGTCCCCATCCCGTGCCACTTCAGCTGTCCCTCAGGCCCCTCTGCAGGCAGACACTCAGGCAGGTGCAAAGCACATCCCTCTTGGTGTGACAGAAGCTGTTCTAGGGAAATAGGGATCAAAAATCACCTCTTGCTGCGCTGGCCTCGGAAGCACCTACTGCTCCCACCCTGGTGTGCTGAGCCTCCAGCTCCAAGTGCAGCCCTGGGGCCTGGGTGAGTCATGCAGGGACTATTTGGAGCTCGCTGTCATGGCGTTAAAGATTGTGAGAATTCATACTATGGTGGCGAAGTCCCAAGGAAAATTTGGCACCTACAAGTATAAGCCCCAAAAGCAAACTGTGTTGCTCTGTGCTGAAGTATTTCTGCTGATAGCATCAGAAACCCGCCTTTAATGATTAGCCTCTTTTATCCAAGGCTCATTTATATTTTAAAAGGCAATATCCAAGTGCATTTCCTCATAAGACAGATGTGTTTTCTCCCATTAAGTTTCATATTGTTTTATCCTATCTTGTCTATAATCTTCGTGGTTTCCTTCTGAATGTTTTTGTTTCCGCTATGTTGTGAAACTAAGCTTTGCTGTGAGCAAGATTTATTTTCCTGGTGGGATTCAGCATATTTTGCTGTTTTCAGATGCTCTATGCAGATTCTCTCCAGCTGAACTTATTCTTTTGCATGGGAGTGATGCTGGAGATTTCTGTTCATGGAGCCCTAGGTAGGGACCACGAGGGCTGCAGCGCCGCTGGATTCCAAATTTATGAGACTCAGTCAGTGATGCACAGTGGGGAATTGGGGGTGTAAATTAAGCTGAATGGAGTTGCAAAGCCCAATGTATGTATCTGTGACTCATATTTCTACGCTCTATTTAGAAGATTGTTTTCTGACATCTCTCTCTCGCCTTCTATATCTGTTTTGGAATAGCAGTTTTTCCTTTTTCCTTCGCAGTGGGTAAAGAAACCAGTCCCTGCCCTTCTTGAAAGGTCAGTTTGGTGACAGCAGGTGCAGGATGACTGTTGCTGTCATGCTAATCAATAACTGTGTCCTAGTATTCCACTGTAATCCTTATATTACTTTGAGAGAACAGCTTTGCTTGGGAACTGAATTGATGGCAGGAATGGAGGATTTGAGCAGTTTTTGGATGATGTGAAAATGATTCCTTGAGAATCACCAGGTGAAGTGCAGTACACAGCCAATCTGTTATCTGAGGTGGGTGCTCTTGTTGTGGTGTCTTGTCTTTGAGCTACAAGGTGAATAACCTGCTTTCCACGAGCAGCTCCCCCCAGCCATATGTGCTGGGTGCTTCTTGAAATTGTGCATAAATATTTCTTCCATGAGCAGTGAAGTTTTAGTGCATATCATGCACCTTAACTCTCACTAAATGAATAGGCAATTAAACCCCAGCTTAAGTAGTGATCTTTGTCTCTTGATTACTAGGGGAGCTGTTGGTTCAGATCGAAGAATGCTTTTAATTCATCCTCTTGCATAATCCAAAGCTCCTACTGGATTAATTTTGTTTTCTGTAAATGACAAATCTGAATCAAGAGCCTTCATTGTGAACCTATTAAAACATGGTGAGCAAAATACACTTTGCAGTTAAATTGTGTAAAAGTTATATCAATGAAATGAAGAACTTGATTGGAAAACTCCTGTGAGCATACATGTCAGTCTGTTGGAAAATGGGGAACCTGGGGTTGTGATTTTCTATGCTGTAAATAATGTCAGCAGCCAAAGGCTCTATAGATCAGCCTGAGTGCAGGCAAGAGCCTCAGGATCTAAACTGCACACACTCTGATAAAACTTTTTATTATTTTTTTGGTGTCCTCATTAATGCTCTCCAAAACTGCTGTTAAATATTTCTGGCAAGCAAGGCTTCAGTGTAATTGTACTGTGTTGTTCAGGATTTATTAATTATAATCTTTTCTCGCAGAGTCTATTTATATTTGATCATGACATTAATTGGTTGCCAAAACAAACTAGAGTTAATGGTGTTTAATTAAGTGGTTGGGAGCAAGCAAGGACAGTTTATTTGGAAAATCGGTTTCATTGATTTATATGTTTGTTTCTTAAAAGAACATGCACAAATGAAAGGAACCTTTTGGTTAACACCTCTTTCCCTACATGCTGCCCAGGAACCACCAATAACACAGCTGTGGCTTTGAACAGATTCAAGAGTTGAGAAGTATCTGTAGTGTATATGTTTGCCTAGATAAACGTAGTAGGAAGTAAATGTTCACATTCTGAATCATTCTGAATTTAAATAAAACTTTAAACCATATGGAAATGAGATCAAGTAATACTGAAAATAGAAGTAGGGTGTTCAGAACACTGTATTTTGAAAAATGCATCTCTCGTCTGGCTAAGGGTGCTGTGGGTAAGGAGGGTATGGTAAAACACTAAAATATGACAAGGCAAATATCTCCTATAATTTTGTTAATACAATATATCATTGTATTGCTATGATATAATAATTTCTATGTTTTTCATCATATGTTTCAAAATTGACTAATTTTACAGTTCAGAAGCTCTTGAACTTCTGTTTCCTGTTTTAATATTAAAATTGGAACTGAGTCGAAAATTCTGAGGACTTAACATCCAGGGTTTTTCTGTTTTGGTCAGTGGTTTCACTGTTTGTTTTGTTTAGTGTTTTTTTTTTAATGGAGAATCAGTTTCCTAAGTTGAAACTGTGATTGAAAAAGTAGTTTGATATCTTTATGCCTTACTTTTGCCCTGATATTCCTCATTGGCTGTGTAAGGTAGCAGCAGCTACCCAAAACAATACATCAAAATCCTGTGTGAAAGTATAACTTTAGATCTGCCGGTGGCTGTTTCTTTCCCAAGGGGAATCAAGTCCTCACAGACTTCAAATCCAAAACCAGTGTGAACATGAGGAAGGTCCTGTGTGTCCTTCTGGCTGGTACCAGCTCTTGTTTTGGTTTAGAGTAGCACTGAAATGAAAGAAAGTCTAATGTTTACAGAAGTTACCTTTTTTTTCTTTTGACAAGGATACAGCTTTTATTAAACAGCAGAGATCTGGGGGTGGGGAAATCTTGCTTAAATCATAAGCTATCAGGGCTACACTGCCACTGTTTACTGTGACTATCATTAGTTCATTAAATCCCTCTTTTTGGTTAGCTGCATGGGAGACTTTCAAATCTGGGGAGTCAGTCAGCCAGAAGTTGCTATTGTGTGTTAAACAACAACAAAAAAAGGATGAGTTGAAGCTAACAGAGGTTTCTGAGTTTGCAATTGGTTTCAGTGTGCCAGGGCAGGAACTGACAGAGAATGACTGTCTAAGCCAGCTCCCACATCTGTAGTATAATTATTTCTTTAGTAATATCCTCTTTTTGTGACATTTTAAAATGCAGCATTTTTGTTCCCTTAGGTAATTAGAAACTGTCTTTCCACGGCTGAAATCTCAGCGCTTTCTCCATCAAGTCAGCTGCCTGGGTGGTGTTTATCTTAACCTTGTTTTGAGTTTCTCCAACAAATAGATGACTCCTTTAGTTCTAATTTAGTTTCTCTTGGTATTTCTATTATCTCTTTCTAGTTGGCAGGCAAGGAAATCAGATGTGCATCGAATGAAACCATTTGTCATGGATTAGTGCATGCAAATGTCTTGATAACAGCAGTAGACCAAAGCTGTGAGTGTCTGAGTGCTGACTTAGGAAGAGAAAATTAACAAGGCCAAACCACCACTGATAGCTGTCCCTAAATGAGATTATTCAATGCCTAGAAGCAAGACGAGGCTTTTCTGTGCCCTCCCTTGACATTTGTCCTCGTACTGAAATCTTTAGACATTAGGGAAATTCACAGTGAAGTGGGGAAGTGTCCATGGGAGCTCATGGCTTTCCCAGGACTACACACCAGCAGGATCTTCCCTCTGTCCAATAAAACCTGTCTGTATGCCCAGCAGAGGGGAGGGATGGGGCTCATAGCTGGGCAAAAGAGAAAATCATAAATGATCCTCCAGGGTGTATATCCCTATCACAGCACACTGGGAGTCAGGAGAGCTGCCAGGCAGGATACTTAAATGAATCCTCTTGAGGAGGAATGTATCTTCCTCAGTGTCTTCTTTGGAAATATTTTGCATTTCCCTCTTTCCCTGAGGGCAGAATTGGGTAATTGTTTAATGCTGATCTCCTACTGTTGATAACAGGCTGAATTGAATGAGTTGACAGCAGTTTTTAGATATTTATCTCATGCTTGTCGTTGTTACTCCAGTTCCTTTATGAGCCTGGTTGGACTCTTTTCAGTCCTAAAAGGTGAGCTCTGCCGAGTTCCCCACTCAAAGGATGGTGTGAGGAAGAGCTGAAACAGTTGTAGGAAGGGAATTTTGAGACCCCCTGAGTGGGAGGAGACCGTGAACAGTGAGCATCCTGAGCACATTGTATTTCTAACCATCCCAAACCACCCTTTGGAGATCACCAAACACAGGTACTGTAATTCAGTGTAAGGTCCACAACCTAGGCAGATAACCTGCTGTTTTCTGTAGGTTTTCACCCTGTTTCAATCTCTTTTTTTTTCTCCCCTTAACTGTTTCGTGTATTTCTAGATTTGTCTCCTTTCCTTTAAATCAGTTTCCTTTATTTTCTCTAAATCTTCCTTTATGTAAGCTCTTATGGCTCTCATTTTTGGAAAAGGCTCTCTGAACTTCCTCCTCTTAGTCAATGCACCTTGATGTGATGTTTAAACAACAAAATTCCACTTGATTTCATCCCAACTGGAACACCAGTGATACTTTAATGAAGTAAATAGTTTAAAACATTTCTATTTAGAAAGAATCAAAATGTAGTTATTTCATCAAAACATTTGAAATGCTAAAATACACCTCCTACTTCCTGATGGTGACACCACAGTTAAAGTGTTTTCTAAGAAAAATCGGGAAAAATATAATTTATAACCTTTTTCACTCATAGGAAATACTGTTGATCAGAATATTCCAATGGAAAAAAATTCACAGCTACTTTGTGCCTGTCTCTACAGAGTGTATGCAAGGCAATATTACTATAATAGTGTTTTTTTGTTTTCTTACTTCCTTCCCCTCTGCTTTTATGCTTTGATTTTGTGTATTTGTATTGGAACCAAACCTTCATCCCTTACATCCCCCCAAAATTTCTCCCTGTTTCCATGCTGCACTGTAGTCAAGACCTCTTGCTTGAGGTCATGATGTTACCACAGACACAAGCAGGTTGGTCAGACAGGGTGATGCAGACTCTGGAAAGCAAATTCTTGACTGAGCAGGACCAGTTCTGAAAATGAACAAATGCTGGTGATAAAAATAGGTGCAAATGAAAGGGAATGGGATTCTGCTTCAGTTGTAAATTATCTGATGGCTTCCTCTAGTATAAGAGTTCCCTGACTTTTTAGAGTGCACTTAATTGGCTGTGAACTGCCTGTTGCTGCAGCGTTTAGTGGTGATGTACCTTCTACGAGCAGGGTGGTATCGAGCAGTTCTTTGTACCAGTCCTAATCCTCTGAGGTTCAGGCTGTGCAAGTTCCCCCTAAACCCTGTTCTTATGTAAAACAAATTGTTTCCTATGTTCCTTTTTTGTTTTCTAGTCTATCAAAGGAAAAGGTGTAATCTATAGTGTCTAGAGATGGAAACAAGCTACAAAGCAGTATCACATTTATACTGAAGTCCTTCTGAGGAGGATTGTATGTCTTTAGTATGCTGCTCCCTACATCTGAGGGGCTGTGTTCTTTAACAGGTGAGAAGAGATTATCCCTTAGTCCTGACAGAATCTGTGAATCAAAGTCTGTTAGGAGAAAAACTCATACAGAGTTTAAAATGGAAACCTGCTTTTAAATGTAACTATAGCAAAATAGTTTTCTCTGAATAACACAGTATATGAATTAGTATCTTAAGTTTCACAAATCTTACTGTAAACTGTGTCCTGCCTGATTTTCAGGTGCTTTAAAGTCCAGATTTTATATAGGAACCCAACAAAGATATGAACAAAACTCAAATATGCCTTTATCAGGAGAGATTATTCCATGTTCTGATGGAACATACAGGTCTCAGAACATCATTGCTATACAGACAGAATAGTTTTATGGGGACCCAACCAACAGTGGCCTTTCTGTTTGGTCCATTTTTTTATCTTTCTGGCCAACTCAGGGACAGTCGATCCCCCTGTGCAGCATCCAGCACTGGAATAGACCATCTGAGAGAGCAGATCTCCACCATGATCATTTTTATGGCAGCTGAGATGTAAACAAATGAGGGTTTGTTACTCTGTTCCTAACTTGGTCTCTCTAAGTGATAGGGTGGCTGCCAGACACTGTCCTCCCAGCTGGTACCCAGAGCAGGCATCCCAACCCTGGTGCTCTGTCCCTGGCATGGCTTGATGTGCAAGTGCAAGTGTTGCTGTGAGCTGGGTGATGGATCATGGAGCCTCTCAGCTCCCTCTTTTCATGGAATCAAGTGCTTTGCTGTAAGCCAACTTCACACTGGCTTAGCTTCCATGGTGGTTAAGCTGTAATCTATCAGACTGCCCTGGCTGGGAGGTGTAAAGAGCCTTCACGTTCACTTACTGCTGCTCAGCTGACAAACAAGTTGTGCTGTTGCAAGGAATGTTTCCTGTGTCCAGGCTCTCAGCTGAACAGGCAGTGCAGGGTTTATTCAAATGTAGACCTTCCCACTTGTTACTGAATTGCTTCTTTTAAAAGATGAGATTGGGCTTTTCCTAGGACAAAAAGGCTCCTCTTTAATTATGTTTCTCACTTGAAGACTACACTTCCCACCAGAGTTTAGTGCTGTGCTTCCAGTCCTTCACAGGCAGTGTAACATGGATTCTGCATAACTCAGTGCATTTTTTTGAAATGTGTCTGACTTGCAAATATTAACTGCCTGCTGCTATCTCAGTGCACTTGCAGGCCAGCTACAGCAGCATGAAAACTTTCATTTTCTATAATTGTAAAAAAACCCCACCTTAATCATAATCTCTTGCTTGCTTCTGAAGACATAAATTCCTCCGGGGAAAGACCTAGTTCTGTCCCAAAAGAGGACTGTGATCTGGAAATCCTGAATGGAAAATAACCTGTGAATGATGTCTTGTTTGGTCCAGTCAAAGGTGTGGGAACACGCACACACTTGGGATAGATGCTGTTAAGGTCCTGCATGTCCTTCCCCACTAATGACCATTTTTGGGCTGCAGCTGTGGAAGCTGACTGCAGAAGTTTTTCTTCTCACTTGTTGGAACCTGGGAAAGGTCTTCTCCATAATTTATCTTTGTTTTGGCAACACAGAAGCTCAGAGGTTATGTAGTTATTGACCAGTATTCTTGTTCCTTGTCAGGACTCTGTGCTTTCATAGGGGCACAGCATGAGTCCAGTGTACCAGTCCAGATGGGGGCCACCAGCTTGGACTGTGGAATCCTGACAAGGGATCCTTTTCCAGAGGGTCCTTTTCCTCTTGTGCAATGGAAAGATGACTGAGCATCAGCCGATGCCCACTGCCTGGCTTGCAAAACGTATTCAGAGGCTCTTGGTAGGCTTTGAGAATCAAACTAGGATTTGATTTCATCTGTACTGATAAATTAATGTGAAAAATGCTCATTGAATCTCTTGTGGAGATAAGCTTTCATGTGCTTGAGTAATTGTAGCAAATTTTCTTTTCTATTGTGACAATTGTTTGTTTATTTTTGCAGTTTGATGGAATACAGGAGGGTAACAGTCTACACTTTGCAAAGCAGTGTTTCTTTTGTTGTGTGACTAAAGCAGTGTAAATAATATAATTCTTTTCTATGTGACAGCCAAAGCAAGATATCAAGTGTTGGTTTGGTGCAGCATTTACATTTTGAAGTTAGTTAAGAACAACTCGATTGTTCTTCTGACTAACTGGAAAAGAAAAAAAAAAGAAAACAAAATCTGAAACAATTTGACAAATTTATAAACACTGAAAGAGCAGCAAGGAGAAAGCAAGATTAAATTAATAAAAAAAGTCTAGAGATTGTACTTCTTCTTTCCTTACATAGATTTAATTCAGAGTATCTCTAACCAGAAACCACGTTCTGCTGTAGAGTTGACCCTTCATCTTTCTTCCCAAAGTAGAGCTGTGGAGTTAAGATATGACTGGTAGAGAGAGTAACTTCCAATGCCTCTTCAGTTTTCCATTTCAAATAAATAACTAAGAGAGTAGGGGCTGAACATCAGCGTTTTTCTCCTTCACCTGCTATGAGACAGCAAAAAGAGCCAGTCCATTGCTCTCAGTCTCCCTGGTTAAGGTGGTGTTTTATAGAAGGTTGGATGGGCTTTGAGACAACCCCTAACCCTGCCAAAAACTGAGGAGATGAACAAGACAGATCTAAAATCCCTGTCCCTGAGGCTGAGTGCACAGAGCTGTGATCTGAGCTCGTGGTGGCAGACGCTGGTCATTGAGAACTAAATGCATGTGAAAAAGAGGCTTCAAAAAACAAAGGATGTGTATTAAAAGCACAACTTCTTGCAAAGTTTACCCTCTTTGGGTAAAAGCACACTTTGGCTGGTTTTGCTTCTCTTGCTTTCAGAAGAAAGCTAAATCACTGCCCGCTAATTGTCAGCGCGGTGCAGGAGGCAAAGCCTTTCTGCCGTTGTGTTTGAACACAAGGCTTGACCTGCGGCTTCCCTTCTGCTCTGTTTGTGTTCTGGATGAGGCCAAGGCTGCACCAGCCACAGCACAGCCCTGCTCACGGCCTCTCTTCATCCATTCAGAAAGAAGCAGGAGCCCACAGAGAGGGAAAGCAAAGCTTTGACAAACCGATGTTTGTCTGCAGTGCGGTTGTGTTTTGCTGACTTCAGTCGTCTCAAGACCTTTGCTAATTGAATGAGCCCATTTCACTTGTCAGGGTGACAGTTATCTGAGTCAGACACCAGTACTCCTTCTCCTTTAATATACATCTGCAGCAGTTAGTTTGCTGTCCTTGAAGAAACACAGACTGAAATATAATTTTATTTTGAGAGTTGCTTCTGGGAGTTTTTTTACAAAGTATTAGAAATATGTTTCTTTATCTCAGTGATAGCATCTGCTTTTGTCATTTTTATGTAAACTCAGCTCTGATTTGCACAGCACCACTGTTCTCCTCTTCCAGGGAAAGCACGATTGTCTATCAGCAGTGAAGCTCTGTGCAATCTAATATTAATCGTTGTCTCCAGCAGTTGTTTAAACTGTATCTAATTGTGCCTTTTTCACTGCAGGTTCCTGGGAGGGTGGAGGGGATTGTAGTGGGATTCCTACCTGGATATATTTGTTTTAAAATAGTAAATGAGTTACTTAGAATAAATGAGTTGAGGGTTATGTGTCAGGAGACCTTTACTGAAATATGTAAACTTGTAACAAAAAAACAAACCAACCCCCCCCAAAATAAGCAAACCACACATAAAACAAATAAAAACCCCACAAAAACAAACAAAAAAACCCAAACCCCAAGGAACCACAACAAACTTCTGATAGGAACAACCAGTTTTAGCAGGATCCAAATGTTGGTAAGACAGAATGAGAGGTTGAGTGATGGAGCAGCTTTGGCATCCAGCTGGGGCCAACCCACCCCACCAAGGTTTGTTATTTCTTCAGCAGCACAAAGCACAAACCTCTTTCCAAAGCCTTGTGATTTCTGTAGAAGGCCCATCCCCGTTCTGTGTGATGTCTTTTCATGTTGTTACCCAGCTCAGTGGATGATCTGTAGCTGTCAAATCTTAGAGCCCCAAAGTTCTGCCATCAGAAATAGAATGGGATGTAAAACACTTAGGATTGGTTTTGATGGCCCTTCATGTGGAATAGAAAATGTAGATTCATTTCATAGCTGACAAAGAGCTGATTATTTATGTTTCTTAGAAAACAACTAAGAACGTCCAAGAATCTTTTTTTACCATTATGGATGACTTTCCTTGTATTTTCACATCGTTCTTTTTGAATCATGACAAACTGAGATTAAACAACAAACAGCCCTGAGATGTCATTTTTTCCCAATGATTTGCATAGGATGGTGCCCATAAATTATAACGGCAGCTACTGGATACTGTGAATGTACAAGTACTTTATTTGTGATAGAGTTTTGAGAAACATCCTGTGAATTGTATCTGTGGAAGATAAAGGTGCTATCCCATAAAAAAGGTGCTTAACATTTTCAGGATGCTAAACCATGAGGAAAGAGTGCTAATTTCTTTTTTTAGTATGAAGTTTTATGCTGGATTGTATCACTCTCTGCTCACCTCTCTTCTTATATCTTTAATGTCAAAAGAACAAAAATCCACCCAGTTTAGGCCATCCTCTGTCTGAAGCATCTCCTCCTTCTGTAAATGGGAAGTTTGGGAAAGATGCTGTAAGAAAAGGAGGCTTAATTTTTCTCTGCTGCAAAGCCTCCTTATTTATGGCTGCTGTTATTTCATGCATTTCCTTTCATTACTCCTTGAGGAGGGTAGAGGAAGGGGGCAATGTATTATCACTCAAAATCAGAATGTGTGGATATGCACATGGCCAGGCATGTCCAAACTTTTTGTTCTCTGTCGGGCAGGAATATTCACTACAAGCCTCTGTACGTAGTGCAGAGTCCCATTTTTAGTGTACAGAGCTGGTTTCATTCACTTTCTTCACATAACGTTGTCCTTTCTCCTCCCTTATTTCTTGTCTGCTCCGTGTGGTCCATAGTGGGGATGTTCACAGCAGCAGGGTTTGTCACTCTCCTGGGTAACTCAGTGCCAAAAGTTTCCCATCGGCTGACCGGGTCTTGCAGTCAGTTGTTCAAATCATCACAAGGGTTTGGGGTCTGGCTGTATTCCTGCTGGTCCTGATAAAGACTGAAATGTTTTCAGTTGTGCTATTGCTGAGAGCATCTTTCCTCATTGTACAAGTGCCAGTCTGGAATGAGATGTTTCCCCTGGGACTGTGGCTTGTCACGGACCAAAGCAGCGGGAACAGCACTGTAAGGGACAGCAGAAAATCCCTGGTGCTGCCTTGGCCAGGGAAAATGGATGTTACTGCCTTCTTCAGATACTTTCTCCCACACAGAGAGAATTTCTGCAGTTCCCCAAATAGCAGTGAAAACATCTTTGTAGCTGCAGTGACAAGGTGTGGCAGTCACTGCCCTGGCCAGGGTAGCAGCGGCAACACGAAGGCAGTGCAGGAGCTCAGCATACCCTAATTTTCCTTGTTTCTTGTCCCTGCAGCCCTCAGGGCAGTCTGGCTTTGTCTGCCCTCAGGGCACAGCTCTGTCAAGCTGTGAGTGGTGAGCTGTGGACCCAGTGGAGCAGACATTGTCCTTGTCTTCTGCCATCACAAGGCAAAGGCAAAGCCCCGCTGGCCTCAGGGGTGACAAGGTGCCATCACAGGTATTCCTTTAGGTTATATGCACTCACTCCATGGACTGGAAACACTTCTCAAATTCCCTGTGTTGTTTTTTTTTTTTTTTAATCTGCCTACCCTCACCCCAATAAGGAAGCTATCCACTTATCCACTTCTGATGTTTTTGTTTTTACTTTCTGTGTTCTGGTGTCCACAGCTAGGCAGACCTCCCAGGGATCATGTTGTCTAAATGAAACACTTAAAATCATAAAGGACAGATGTATGAAACCTGAGAACAATATCAATTATCCTGCCTTTTTTCATCTCTAGAAATGTTTTTCTTATTACATTTTGAATTAGGATTCCTGTAACAAATTCTAAAATACAGATATGGACTCAAGTGCAGAAACTGCCCAAAGTGTCATAAAGTCCACTATGACTGTTTCTGTCAATATTTAATATTTGGGTAAGTGCAATTCATGCCGTAAACAAAGCCATGGTAAATTGGGGGAAGGTAGTGCTTGTATGTCCAGAACACAGCTTTACATCCATGGCCTTACTATAAGCCAATTAATTTCCTTCCTGGCTTTTCCCACAAATCCATGGATTCCTCCCATGGAGGTTTCAGGCACTATACCCTTCTGTATGTGTGGTAAGATTAAGAAGCTTCAAATCCATAAAATCAATCCACCTGGTGATCTTCTGATAAATAACGCCTGAGTTTATCGTTTTTTCAGCTTTGTAATTTGGATTTACAGCTGTTTGGCCACCTTGGTGGGCAGAGGGGTAAATCTCCTGCCCTCGGGAGCCTCCAGCTTGGCAGCACCTCTCCTGTGTGTGATGTTCAGAGCCTGGCAGAGAGAGGATGCTCCTGTCCTCCCCAGGAGAGACCAATGATTCCCTGCTCCTGGTAGTTGGCTGTGACTGAGGATTTGAGGTAGTAACAGGTTTTCTTTACAATAAGCATGCCAAACATTTTGGTTCCATCACACTTCTGGCAGTGATAGATATATTAATTAGCATTTTTATGGCATAATAGTCTATAGCCTTAAAATGTCAAATTGTGAGCACATTTGTAGATTAGGTTTAACTATTAGTGCTTTTCCAGGAATTTATATGTAGATATGTATTATTTCTTTATTAGCAGTATTAAATCATTGTAGTTGAAGAGTTATACATCTGTTCTTTATTCATTTTTCCCCTTCCACCAGAAACATGCAGACATCACAGCATCTTGCCCAGCTGTCAGTATTTGAAGAATTTGAAGATATTTTCTCTTTTTAAGTCTCTTATGTAGCTTTATAATATGGAGGAGTGGAGGATGTAAAGGTTTCATCAGTATGATTTCCCCTAACTTAATTTATATTTCTTAATTTTTCGAGGAGGGAAACTTCCATACCTGTCAGGAGAAAAAAAAGAGGTAGACTATGAAACATTGTCCTTAATGGCAGCAATGAAAGTGTTCTGTGATTTGGGATGTTAGAGCAAGTCTGTTGGGAAATGGATTAGTAGGCCAGGAGAGGGTATTGTGATCAAAGTGCATAGTAAATTAATTTACCTCACACTCCTGAAATTTATCACATAGGTATCACCTCTACACGTGTAAAGATATACGAGTATGGATGTGATATTGCTCTAGTGCTTATAACTTATTCCTGGACCTAAATAATTTAACACTCCTGCTTTAACCTTATTGAAATATTAAAACTCTGCCATTCCTTAGATTTGCCTTTGTTACAACTGTTACATTACATTTTTGTGTCATTATGACACCGGTTGATAATTGCAGCCCAGACAGGTCTTTGGCTGTTTGAATAGAGAGCAAAGCTGGTTTTGGCTGGTAAATGCTAAGCAATTTCTTGATGAACAAGGACACACTTCATAAAGAAGGAGGAATGACAGATTCACTGACATCAGGAGCCTTTTTTAAAAGAAGGTTTTCATTTGCTCACTCTTGCAACTTTTGGCTTGCAGTCATTTCCCATCTCTAGAGCAGTTCTGAGTGGTTTTTCAAGTTGCTGTAGTTATGCTGCTCAATTAGACTTGGCTGGTAAACAATTCATTAAAATTATCTACTTCAAAGCAAGATGAAAGAAGTCTTTCAGAGATTTTGATGGAGAATGGAACAAAATAAAGATCCATCTATTGTTGAAGGGCCTCTAGGTCGGGAAGTGGAGGTGGCGCAGTGAAGTTGAGCATGGGAAATTCACAGTTATGCCCTGGCCTGAATTAGAGGGGGGAAGACTTTTCCTTTTCCACTCTTGTGCCAGGATAGTGCCCTGACAAGGGGCTCTGCTCTCTCTGTGCCTTTGACCAAAAACTGGCTCATTCTTCAGCACCTCTTTCCCATCAGAGTGACTGCCAAGTGACTCTCCTCCTCGAAGTTTAAGCTGTACAGGGGATGTGCTACCAGGTGACAAAAAGATTTCCTAAATAACAGTCACAATTAGCTTAGGGACTGTGCTCAGTTCAGTTAAAGTGAGCTGATCCCTGTTGCTCCTGGAGCTGGCAGGTAGAATGCTGCAGAGGAAAGGGTTTGCTCTTCTGCCATCCCACAACCTCTTTCCAATGATTCCTTGGCTCCTGTTTGCAGAACCCACAACTTCTTCATCTGGAATCCCTTTATTGCCTGCATTCCTCTAATTAATTGCTTATCTCCAGGTCTTTTAAAAATCTGTTAATTGGTGTATGTAGCTGTCTGTTTCCCCTAAAGTCTGAAACCATTTTATGTACATCTTATCTAAGTGTACAATCAGCTAAATTAATACTAATTACAGTTTCCAAGGCTCTCCTGAATTCATTTTCTGAAGAGAGAAAAGTTTTCTTTATGGTTATTTATGGGTAGAGGTCATGAATATTTCCGTATTAATCTTTTTTGATTGCTAACACCTGATAACTCAGATTGCTTCTTCCTACAGTATTTTTTGTTCAATTAATTTGCTTTTACTGCTGGATCTAACACACATGCTGCTCTAGTAAATCACCTACTAATGAAAGTACATCTCTTTAAATCAGTTCAGACCTGCCTTGTTAGACTTCCCCTTGAGGAAAAATGTGTACCTGAAAACACTTACAGAAAATTCAAATAAAAACCCAGTTACTCAGATATTTCATTTTATCTGAAGTTTTTGGAGTGAAACATTGTCACCTTGAACTTTTTTGAGATGTTGACATCAACATGAGTGGTTCTGACCATCCTCTGCATAATTTTTTAAGTGTATTTTTTTAGCATAGAATTATTAGTGTTTCCTGCAGGTTTTTGTTTATTTAAGTCATAGCGCTCAGAAACGGCAGTAACAGTGTGAAAATACAACACATCAGGTATCAGGGCAGCAGAACAAGGCAGATTCCATCACCTGGGATTGGCTGCAGGGAAGTCTGTGGGAAAACAAACAAAACCATGAAGGTGGCACTGTTTCCAGAAGATCAAGGAGTGATGAGGTGGTGTAAACACTGGAACTCAGACTACAAAACTGGCAAGAAAAAGGTGATAAGAAGAAGTTGCTAGTCTTGTGTAAGGGTAAATCCTTCCCAAACAAGGTTGAGTTTTCATCCCAGTGTTACTCCATGAGCAGAATGGAGTAGGTACCAAGTAAGACCACGATGATTCAATAGCATTTTAACAGCACTACCCAAAAGACTTCGGGCAGTAGATAACTGTGTTCTAGGGTTATAGATAAAAGCACCTTTGGGCCCTCTACAAAATGAAATTCATTGATGGCTCCTGTGAGGGATTTCAGGTGAGCCAAGTGACTCATCAGAGAAAGGAGTAAATGCTTAATCAGGACATTTCATCTTAACCAGGGCAAAATTAATCTCTTCCACTGAGGTAGAAAATTTGTTATGACAGCTTTTGTTCAGGTCCGTGAGAGTGAGTGGTGTGTAACTGGGTCTGCAGGTGACAGAGATTTTTGGGCAGTCAAAAGGGAGGAAGGTTGTAGTGATCTTAAATGGAGGCCAAAGCAAGAGATGCACTTTGCAATGTGTCAGTCTATTCATAAACCAATAGTATTCCAGGATTCAAAAAAACTGGCGATGCTTGCACTAAAATCTGCACCTGTTTCCCTGGTGTCCATGACATCTGGCTTTTAAGTCTGATACAATATAGTTAGAACAAAATTCTTCTCTTATCACAGCTGTAGCAGGACTCCTCATTGTGTCACATCTGTTTTCTGTACTGTCCACTGAGAATATTTTCATCCTGCCTGTAACAAAAGTGTCATCCTGGCCATGTCTGAATCATGCTGCATGAACCATCTAAGATGCAATCATTGAAGTTTAGATGTGCAGCCAGAAGTCTTATTAAGGCTCTTGTTTCATGCCCTGATTATTTCCACCTTCATTTTTTTGTTCTTCGTAAGTTTTGTTACACTGTGCTAGTATCTATCTGCAATCATGAGGCAAAGACTGTCCTTAGCCTGTACCTTGTCTTCCCTCTGTCCTGGTGTCCCCTTTGCTATTGCATCAATTGTAAACTATCTGTTTTGATTTTTTTTAAATATCATTGTAGGTCTATTCCCAGCAGTTTTATTTCCTGTTTATTGTGTTGAACTTGCTTTCGTGGGTACCTTCCATTGTGCAGCTTTTCATGTTGTTCATTCCCACAGTACTTTCTGTACCCTTTCAAAGCACCAAGCCTTTTGGTACTGGGGTAGTGGATTAAGTGTAGCAATTGGTCTGATATTCTGTAATAATTTCTCTATAACTGCATAAAGATAGACTTTCTTTAGATATCTATCTTTAACGATCTGTACTAAAGACAACAGATAAATTAGTCTTAAACTCAGGTGACTGTACCTGATACATGAAGGGATGTCCTGGGACTTAGTGGTTTGGGTACCCAAGCACAGGCTTGTACTTATCGAGGTTTTCAGCCACAATAAGTTTTCACAGAGCCACAGAGTTTTCAGGCATTTAGTTTAAAGGATCCAGTTGCATCAGGGTTTTATTTCAGTGGGTCTTAGTTCTCTGAACATCCCCTTCCCCTAAAAAGAAGATTTTAGGCATGTCCACACAATGCAAAGGAAACCAGGGGTGTCCTGTTTGGAGCCTGTACCAGCTTGAGAGCCAACACAGGTGCATCAGGACATGCTCACTGTGTGCTGTGTTAATTTGGTACCGTCAGGTGTTCAGTGTAGACTAGTTTTAAGCCATTATATCAGCTTAGGGGATTATAAGACCAAAATTCAGTGTTTTGAGCATTGCCTTAATTGCACACATTTGTTCATGTTGTTTCCCAGATTTTGTTAATAAACAGTTATCCACAATTATTAAAAGGGGTAGCTAAAATTTGATATTGGCTGAGTCACTTATGCCTGTGACCAGGCATAATATGGAGTGCCTGGGTTTATTAATCTGAACCAAATTTTACTCTCTGAAAGAAGGAAGATGTTATTAAAGTGAAGTATATGTGTATAACCAGGCTATTGCCTTACAAACTGTGGTGATAAACCTGGGGCTTAGGTACTCCTGAAAATATCCCCTATGGAGAAGGACACACATTTGTTTATAATAAGTCAGGGACTCAGAACAGGATTTCTGCTGGTGTTTTTAGCCCATGCCCTGGCAGCAGTCAGCAAGCTCTTAATTAGCATCTAAAGCCAACACTAGGGCCTCAAGGGTGACCTTCAGTAGAGGGGAGCAATCAGACACTTTTAATTTCCTAATTACTGAGTGGGGCTAATGGATGCACGGCGACATCAATTCCACAAAAACTATTCTGGTTCCTCTTGGGTTCCTCAGACTTCTTTGTGTGTATTGATTGCATCTTTGCCCTGAAAAACATATAGGCAGTGTGAAGGAAAGCTATTTTGGCTTGAGGGCCTGTGAGATCAACACTGTCACTGTATACATAGTGATTTAAATGCAATATTCCAAACAGAGGTCAAGGCACTGTGCCCATCTCCACTGAAATAATAGTTATTAAGTGTTCCCTGGTTTTAAGGAAATAAATGTGAAATAGGGAGTTTCCTCAGAGCTGAGAGGTTTAAATTGCTCCAGTGAATAGCAGACATGATACCACCAGTTACGAGGAGCAGCTGAGGTCACTTGATCTGTTCAGCCTGCAGAAGTGGAGACTGAGGGGAGATCTCACTGTGGTCTTCAAAATCCTCACGAGGGGCAGTGGAGGGGCAGGCACTGAGCTCTGCTCTCTGAGGACCAGTGACAAGACCCAGGGAATGGCCTGAAGCTGAGTCAGGGGAGGTTTAAGTTGGATATTAGGAAAAGATTCTTCACCCAGAGAGTGGTCAGGCACTGAACAGGCTCCCCAGGGCAGTGGGCACAGCACCAAAACTGTCAGAGCTCCAGGAGCATTTGGACAATGCTCTCAGGCACATGGTGGGATTCTTGGAGCTGTCCTGTGCAGGGCCAAGAGTTGGACTCAATGATCCTCGTGGGTCCCTTCTAACTCAGGAGAGTCTATGATCAGTAATACTTATTAAAACAACTCTCCAAAAAAAAGGGAAACTAATATTTTTCAATGGTTTGTACAAAGAGCATGTTCACAAGCTATCCTTTGCTCACTGTGGACTGTTTACTAAATAAAGTGACTTAGGTCAGATGTAGAAGCCAGCAGGTTTTGGGGTTCAGACCTTGCTGTCAGCTGCTGCCATGGATCAGGGACTTGGTGTGGGATTCAGAAGCCACACAATGAATTATTTCCTCTGCAGCACTTGGATACAGAGTCCTTTCCTCTCTCTAGTTTTCTACACCTCTTGGTAGCATAGCTCAAGCTTGTGTAGTGACCTGAAACTAAGTAATTACTGTGCATAAAAGTACGTATATTTACTGGTGTAAAATGCCAGTAACTGTGCCATATAGCAACTATGCCACTTCAAAAATTGCTCTTCTAAATCAGTTTGACATTTGATGTCTTTAATGCTTTTCACCAATTTTGCATTATGAAGAATGGTAAATAACTTCTTGGTCTTTCCATGTCATCTGCTATTTTTCAGTGTCCCTCCCCTTTATTTGTTCCCACTGGAAATTAAGTGTTTAAATTCATTTAGTGCCCTTGATTCCCTTTGGTCCTTTTACTGGTTTCTCCCTCTCTTGTTTTTCCTACTTTGCCGTTTTTAGGGTGGAGATCTTAAGTCATACTAAAAAAGAGTAAAATTTAAATACATTCCTCCTCTACTTCCCCCCCCCAACCAAACTATTATATTTCTAGCTCTTAAAGTGATAGATGTTATGGCTGAACTGTCATTTTTTTCCAGCCTGACATTGTTTACCTTAGAAACAGCTTGGAGAAGGTAGAATTGACTTATGACTTCAAGTAGAATTGCATTTGTTTTGTTAACTCTTGTATCATTTAATGATTTTTTTCCCCTTTAAAAAAAACCAACACAAAAACAACTCAAAAAAAAATCAATTGCAATGCAGTTCAACAAATGAAAATAACAATTAATGTTGGCCTTCAAAGTGAAGCAGGGGGAGTGAATGCTGGTATTCCCTCCAGAGCCCAGTGCTATTTTTCTTCCTTTGATAATACCAACAAAGTGGAAGCAGCTTGGGCAGATTTGTGTGGGGAGGTGTAAAAATTGTGGGAGTGTGGAAACAGCAAAATAAATTTATCTTCATCCCACTACAGTGTGTCATTGCAGCTGTTTATTTCAGTAGTTGTTCCACATAAAATTCCAAAGCTTCTCCAGTGCCTCAAAGTGGCTGCAGCACAGGGGTGTTTTCAGGTAACAGGAACAGTGAGTCTGATCACCGCCCATATTGCCACGTGTGCCCCAGACAGATGCAGGTCCTGCTGCTTCATCAGCACACAAACATCTACTGCCAGGAGCTGTGCCTGTAAACAGCAAAAAATGTGAAACCCTCTGAGGAGGAGCTTGAGGTCAGAGGATGCTCTTGCCTCACAGATTTGGAAACCCACATCCTGTGATTTTTTTTTTCCCTGTGTCATTGTTGAAGGGAACATCGGGACAAATGTTGAAAAGGATTCCCCTGTTTCTTAGCTGTCTTCTCCCTCTCACTGGGAAAGTGCCACAGTGAGTCACTTTTAAAGGCAAGAGGTGACTCCAGTAGTGTTGCTGCTTCTATTGACTGTATACAGGGAGAGCTCCAGCATCTCTGCCTCTGCAGGGTTGTGTGTTTTGGCTGTGATGTAAATTAAAGCCGTTATCTCTTCCCCAGGTCTCCAAGGGCACCTGGGAGTTGTTGCATTGGAAAGCAACCTCACCATCTGCTCCCGGCTTCTCATCATCCCTGGCCAGAGACAAACTTTTACCTGAGTTGTGACTCTGGGTAGAAAGGGGAGAGGAGACTTTGGACAATTAAATACATGTTCTTTGGTATTTATTAAAACATAGTAACTCTCATATTTAAATAGAAAAATAACTGTTGCAAATACAGTTTTTTCCCTAAAGTTCAGCTGCTGCTATATGCAGTTCTGGTGCTCCTATACTTAGAAATGCTTAACATAAATTATGACCTAATTAACATTTGCATGGTAATCTAGACTTCCTACAGCTTATTCTGCTAATTAACACATGACAAATGATCAAGAATTAATATTTCATTGAAACATAACTTGTCCAAGAAAGCCCATTAATGCTGTGGAGAACATTTCATTTCCTTATAGTTTTATAGCTGAAAAGTGTTCTGTTACAGTTAAGACTATTATATAATTTTGTAATTAAAATTATTTTTATTAGAAAAATTGCTGTAATAACAATGAGTGCAGGTGTTTTAATTTTTTCTGAAGTTGTGTTTAAAATAGATGAATACATGTCCAGACATGATCAGCTGGGCTAATTAGGGTTAGGGGTAGTTTGGATTGCTCTGTCATTCCCCACTGGACTACAGTCAGCTTCCAACAGGTCTCTGTCCTCTCCTTTCCTGGGGAGATTGGTTACCTCCTTGAAGGATATGAAGGTATGAACTCTAACTTCTCATCTTAAATGGATGGCAAAGTATGACTAAAGCAGAGAGCTGAGTCTTCAGAAAAAAATAGTTCCTTTAGATCTGCAGGAAAAGAGCCTGAAGACTTAAGTAAATGTGTATAGGCTAGGGATAATTAACACTTAAATAATAATTAACTGCTAGCTCAGACAACAAAGAAACTGAAGTTTTAAATCAAGGTTGTAATTAGGGTTACATGATCAATGCAGCACAAAAATACAATGAGGTAGTTCCTTGAGTTCACAGTGATTAAGAACTGGCCACTTTTGCCATGTCTTTTCAAGCATTCCTATTTCTGAGCACTGCTTATCCAAAATTCGAATACAACTCTGTCTCCTTGGGCTGAAACAGTAAGTTTGATTACCCTTTAAAAAACTCCAAAAATCAAGGATAATCAAATGAAAACACATTTTCTTCTGCTGTATCTCTCTGTAAATATGCCACTTAAACAACAGATATCCTTTTGCAGGAATATAAGCCTCACCTACACTGTTTGTCCATCAGACACATGTCTACAGGCACCACTTGCTCCATTTCTTTTAGATAATATGTCATCATTTGTTCACTAAGCAATAAATCCTTAGTGGTTAATCAGTCAAAATGCCTGTTGGTTTCAGAAGGAATCTCAGCTGCTTGCAAAATATGGGATCTGCTCTCTAAGGAAAGTGCAGAAAACATGCACATATTAGACTAACATTTGCTTTGTTTTAAAGTCAAATTAATTTTTCCTTGCCTGAAGCCGAGAAGGAACTTAATCATATAGAGAGCCTGTAATAAATCCTGCTTGACATATGGTATTTCCTCATGAGCTTCCAAAAAGGAGGGGGAGGCAGCAGGCACACTGTTCAGGGACAAAGGCCTGGTAATTTCTCGAGCACCAGTTGAACTCCGACATTTTGTGTTTGCTTTTGTGCTCGGGCTGTGTGTGCTTTTCCTGGAAAGAGCTCCCGACTCAATTTTGTTGCACCAGGCCACTCGGCGCTGCCCTCGCACGCGGGCGCGGGGCGGAGACACACCCCTGAAATTCTGTCCCATAGATCAGCAGTCAACTCACCTCCAGTGTATAAGGTCAGTGTTCAGGGCTTGAGCTTTACAGCTATTGTTTTGTAAAACTTTGAATACTTATCTAATTATAAATTACCCATAGGCTTTTTAAGTCTACCAGCAGTAAGGATGTTTGGGTCTATGGATTTCTGGTTCTGGGGTTATGAACACCGACCTAAACAGTTCAACGTGCCCAAACTTCTATAAATTAAGGATGAATTTTTCAGAACTCTGATCATGAGGAATCATGACTGATCAAGTTGGAGAGTCTGTTTTCTCCCTCATCGAGTTAAAAATACAGTGAAACAATATGGGGGGGGTTGGACAAAAGGGAAGGATTAGGTTTGTATCTGAATGGTGGCTTCACGTAGCACATCATCTCAACTACCAGTTAGGTACAGAAATGCTGAGAATCCTTGTGTGTCATTCCACCATGGTCTTCTTGGGAGAGGCCTTAGTGAGTACTGGGTATCACTCATTTTTGCTTTAATATTACAGTGAACTGAATGTTGCAGAGTCGCATCTTTGAGTTTGTTATAACAGTAACTGTTAGAAGAGTTCCCTTTGTCCAGGGATGGGAGTGCAAATAGAAATTGGTAATATTGATCTGCCAACAGTGATGTATTTTACAGTTGAGTGTGAAGCATATCACCCCTTTGAAGCTCTCTTTCTTGTTTGGCTATTTTCCCTTTGTTCTAGTCATTTTTTATGTTCTAGGATTGATGCCCACGATGCAAAGAGAACTGAATGAAAAGCCCTTCAGAAATCTAGCAGTTCATGCCTGTTTACATTCTTCTGTTCTACTCAGAGATACTCAAACACATTTGACCCTGGAAAAAGGCTTCCTTTAGGGCTTTTGATTCACTGTGCCATATTACGTGTGTCTGCATTATGCAGGTGCCATCATAGCATTTGCCCTCTACTGTTCTGCTGGAGGAGAAAAGTAATAAAGCAAAATTTCATGTCATTTACTTCAACTGTAGGTAATCTTTCAATGCTCCCAAAACCCAGATGTGCGTATTTTTTTTCCCTGAACTTCATAGAAAAAATAAAAGATTGTTTCTATGGAAGGGCAACAAAACTGGTGAAAGGACTAGAGCAGGAGTGGCTGAGGGAGCTGGAGGTGTTTATCCCGGAGAAGAGGAGGCTCAGGGGGGACCTCAAATTCTCTTTAAAACTACCTGAAAAGAGGGTGTAGCCAGGTGAGGCCAGGTCTCTTCTCCCAAGTAACAAGTGACAGGACCAGAGAAAATGGGCTTGTGTTGTGCCAGGGGAGATTTAAATTGGATATCAGGAAAACTTTCTTCATTGCAAGGGTTCTCAAGCACTGGGATGGGCTGCTCAGGGAAATAGTGGAGTCACCATCGCTGGAAGTGCTCAGAAAATGTGTGGGTGTATGGTTTATTGGTGAATGTGGAACTGCTGGGTTAACAGCCAGTAGCCCAGTTTTATAAAGCAGTTTCCCTCGAATTCAAAAGGAAATATCCTGAATGTGTTTGATCTATGACAAAAGGTCAAAAGTCTGAGATGCAGGAGATATTGCACAACACCCACGGATCTGGGGATGGCAGAAATGTCAGTCAGGTTCCTGACTGTTTTGCAGTAAGAGTGATTTTATGTCCCCAGTGGTCCTGGATCCTCCAAATATAGGATGATCTCACACTTTTGTTCTTCAGTTTCTTCAGACTTCTGAAGAGTGATTCTAACTTGGCCTCCTGACTGAAAGGAATTGTGAATAATTAACTCTTGGATTATATGGTTATTTTGAATTGAATTATTTTGAATACAGTCTCTGATCTGTATTGGTTACTCAGAGTGTTTGGATAGTCAAATACCTTGGAACGGTTTTATTTCTTTTACACAACAAACAGCAATGTCTTGTTTCTGCATTGTTAAATCCTAACTCCCTTAAATCTGCAGGGAAAACCACAGCCCTGACTGCTTCAGAAAAGGTTTTACTACTTTAGAGTTGTTTGAAGCATAACCCATTTGCAAATAAACAGTGAGCTGTTAACTGTGTCCTGTAAAAAACGCTGGTCAGTGCAGTGAGGAACTGCTCTTCCAATTTGTCTGTCTAAATGCAATTAGATGCTGCAAGACTTGCCGTAACAAACTGCTAAATTGTCACTGTCATCTACTGAAAGAGACACCTCAAGTTATTGAGGGCACTGTTCATTTCCTCCTGGCAGATAAGGGATCTGCTGGGCTGTCAAGTGTCAGTCGCTGTCAGGCGATGCTGCGATGTGCCCGGACTTCAGAGCGTGCACGGACGGTGCTGCGGTGGCATTTTGACTTATCCTTCTGCCTGGGTTTGCTGCCTCGGGGGTGCATTTGCATTTTCAGCTTCCCAGAGAACGACTTCAGGTTGTAACAGGTGGGGGCAATTCCTCGGGGGAAGAGCAGAGTGGGAGCGGGAATTTAAAGGGGTGAAAATTTGGGTTTGGTTCTTTTTGTGAGACGGGGCACAGCTCAGTTCCCTGGCCGTGGTGAAGGAACAAGCTGTGTTTTATCATTTGGGTCTGTCTGCAGGAACTGGCAATCACAAGATCATTTTGTTTTTACTGCTCAGATTTGTACTTTGTTCTAAATATCTCCATTTACCATCACAAAGGTTAAAAGGAGGGAGAGAAAAAAATGTCTTTTTTTGTTGAGTTAGCTGTAAATGCATCATGGGACACTCTTTTCCTATTGAGAACAGAGGCCTTGCTACTTGAATCTGGTCCGTCTGCAGTGTTGAACTCTATTACTTGTTTTACCTTTTTGCTTCTCATTTCTCTTCTGAAATGGGAAGAGCCCACCAGAGGCTGTTTTCAGCATTAATTACTTGGCATGATTTGAGATGCTGAGGAAACTCATGGCAGTTCAGATGCTTCATTTTGGGCTACTGCCTCTCTTACTGATTGATGTTGCTCTTTCCTCACATACTAATTTAATGGGGAAAAACACACCCCTTTTCCAGTTTGTTGTTAGACTATTCTTCTTTCTGTCCTCTCCCCTCCAAAGCATCTGGAAGCAGCTGTCTGAGTGCCAGGCCATCACCAAGGGAAAGTGGCTGTGCACTGCTGCACACGTGCATTCCTTTCTGACGTGTTCAGCTATACTGATGTTGGAAGGCAATATTTTGGCTGCTGGAGCTGATATTTACATTTAGAGCTGAACTGTCAGTTTGCTTCATGTTTTGGAGATGTGAGGTTGTCCATCCATAGACCCGGCACGAGTGTTGGAGAGCCCTTCTGCTCTCACCCATCGCACAGGGATTTCTTTGCAATGAGTCATCCAGTCACACAATCCAAATGTTTATGGTGTCTGTGTCTTGGCAAGGCCATCTGCAGTGCCCCAAACACAAATCCATCAAACAGATTGTTGCAGAGCAGCCATGTGTATTAACTCTGTTTATCAGATAATTAATTTTGGTAGCAGGGAGAAGGGATGACCATAATTTACAGTGCAATTCAGGGCCACGTGGAAGAAAGAACAACTCTGTAGTATTGTGGGCTGCAAACAGGAATTTTAAATACATCTTAGTATCTCACTGAATATAGTAAATGCATTAGGCAACCTTCTAACCAGAAGGTCATCCTTATGCTAACAGGGGAGTCCAGTTCATGTCCTGTTTCTGGCAGGACAGGACTAATTTCCTCCTGTAAGTGTCTCTTTGGTAATGGATGGGGTCTGGGTTTTTGTCTGGGATTTTTTTTGCCATTTTAGTATTCCATAAATTTCAAGAGGCAATATTATCAGTTCTCTGGCAGCAGTCATATTTTAATATTCTTAAACAATATACTATTTATAGGTCTGCAGAAGAATCAAACATTGTTTTAAGCCACAAATTCTGCTCAGACTAGGAGATATGGAATTGTCTCAGACAGGTCCTGAACCCAATAAATGTATAATCAGCCCCACTGCTATTTACTGGATGCATTTTTTTGCTGAATGCCCTGCCAGGGACTGTGAGATGACTTCACCTTGTTTTCCCTGCTCCTTGGCAGGAAGGAAGGAGCAGAGATCACCTGTATCTTCTCCACAGCACATGGATTGCTTCTGCATTCTCCCCCTTAGGAGCTGCACAGATCCAAGGTGCAGAGGCAGGAAGCATATTTTTCCTGGCTCCTTCTTTATTCCCTTAGTATTGTCAGATTGAGCACTCCCATTTGATAAAATATGTACAACATGAAAAGCTTCATCTAATTTTTTTATCATTGGGGTGACCTCTGTTTATCAATAGCTCCATAATTATTGATATTGCATTTCCTGCGGGGCAGGTAACATCCTTTAAAATTTAT
This sequence comes from Lepidothrix coronata, assembly GCF_001604755.1. Lineage (NCBI taxonomy): Eukaryota > Metazoa > Chordata > Aves > Passeriformes > Pipridae > Lepidothrix > Lepidothrix coronata. The sequence goes on from NW_016690429.1 coordinate 118,264, forward strand.
TCTCCCTCCTTGCAGTTTTCCTTTCCTTTTCTACAGTCTCTTGCTAGAGGGGAGAGAACCAAACTGAGCATTCAGTTTTATTTTCCAGTTCAGCATCCCTTGTGCTCCTGCAAGCAAAGTGCGGGTCACACTGCAAGCACCAGATAAATGGCTCATTTTACCTCATCACAGAGTGAAATGTTCTCACTCCCTTTTTTTCTGCTGTTACAACGTGTTTGGTGTGTTCCATTTGCAGCATTTGTAACAAGTTCCAGCGTGATGACCTCCTGTGATCCTCTCGGCAGTGTTTCCAAGTGCTGCGTTGTTAGAGCAGAAGGGGGAATGGGCAAAATTCCCTTTCCTGCTTTAAGACTCTTCAGAAAGGCCAATGCCTTTGGAATGCACTGCATTGTCAGTTTGCCTTTTATCTTTGGTAGCTGTGATGGGTTGCACAGATTGTTGTGAACAAGTTAAAGGAGTCAAGGCTTACACCAGTTAGTGTTTTAGACTGAAAAGCTGACTGTACTGGGAAGGAGCAGGAAGTGGGATCCCTGGGCTGGGAAGTGATGCAGCTCAGGTTCATGCAGCATCCCAACTGACTCCTGCCTCTTCCCCTCCACAGGTGTGCACAGCCACAGGCTTCCAATAGGATATCAGAACTTGGGCTGGCTAAAATGTGGGATTTCAAATTTTAATTTATTTTTTTCCCATTTTTTTATATTCTACTTATTAATTTTGCAGTACTTTTTTACAAGTGAGTGGTGGTTCAGTATTTCATCAACTTGTCTTTCATGTTGTATCTTCGCCCATGTTGCTTTGAAAATCATTATTGCCTTGCATTGACCAGGTCACAGTACTCTTTATCAGAGCAAAGTGTCTGCTTTGAGCTGCAGTGAAGGGTTTGACACTCGTACAAAAATCCTACATTAAGACATGTCCATGGTAAAGTAGTACAGGCTGTTGATACCATCATGTTGGAAAAGGTGAGAATAATAAGAACCATGTAAATTGTAAAATGCATCACATTATTTTAATAGTTGACTTACAAACCCTTACATTTCACTTTTAAAAATGCCTAATTGGCATTTTATTCCACAATATCTTTGTTGAAGTTTGTATCAAATCAATAGAATTACCAGAATAATTTTTTTTTTTTTAACAAAGGCCATCACTTGGATCTAAGACCCTACAAATAAACAATGTATCCTAAGGAGTAAAAGGCCCTTCATGCCACTCAGGTCCTTACCAGAACTTTGGAAGATTGGTGTTAAACACACTTTCAATTCTTGCCAGCTCTTTCTCAATCAGCCTCTATTGTGGGAGAGAGAGAAGGGAGAGCTATTCTTTCCTAAAGCCCTTTCATGATGATCTGAAATCCAAGACTCAATCAAGTCTTTATAGACCAGGGAAGTGTGTGGTGGATGCCAACCTAAATAGATTAGATGAATTATTTATGTGCATATTTTTGAGATTGACAGTAGTCGGTCAAAGATGACAAATCTATTTTGCAAAGTGTGACCCCAGAGACAGGATCAAATGCAGGGGCTGGGCTGGGGCCCCTCAGCTTGGAGAGAAGATTGAGGGGGACATGGACATGTCTTGCCAAGTCACAGTGGCAAGAGAAACAGCCAATGTGGAGCTGTTCATCCTATCCATGAAAATTAGAGCCGTGGGTGCCAGTGAATGAGCAGGAAGCTGATTTTAAGGGAACATTTGTCCTCTTGGATGTCCCCAGTGTAGGGGTGTAGGGGCTGGGGAAGGAGGAGGGGATGGGATGGCACAAAGTGGCAGAGGCCCACAGGGCAATTCCTGTCATCTTGAAAAAGTCCTCACTTTTTCCTTGTTTTCCTGCTTTTTCCAAATATTCTGGGAAAGGAGAGGGACATATGAATTTGAGCTGAGAGAGGGAGGGTTCTTCAGCTGTTTTCTGAAGAACTAAGAAAATACCATTGTAATAATGTGGAAAAAAAATCCTACAGTTTTTCCAGCTCTTCTTGTTTACTCCCATGCCAACAGCCATGGAAACTCAGCTCTGGTTGTCACCAGAACCAGGTTGCTTCTTTTGAAGAACTGAAGGGAATGTCAATGATATGGGCAAATACTTTTGAGATTGGTTTGCAACAGGTTTAGCTTGTTTCTAGAGCCACTTAATCTCAGATTATCCAATACAAAAGATTATTCTTCTGCTTAGCTTCCAATTTGTCTCAGTATCCCATGTCCAAGCTTTCTGTAAGGAATACAGTGTAATACTGTAAATTTTGGTGTAATAATATAATGGGGAATACATGCATAATGTATTAAACCCATACATAAGCAAATACTGGCTGATATTTACCAACATTTGCTTTGTGCCTAAGTCAGTCTTTTCACCTCAGTTTGTATTGATCTTTCAGCCTGATTTTCCACCTTTCCCAATGGGATTTTTCTGAACCATTCATTGACCTTAATTTTGTCTTTTGGAGCTGTAAGAATGACTGAAGTGATGCTATTACTTTGTTCTTTAGGGAGCTGATGGTGACAGTGGCAGCTTTCATTTCAGTTCCCAGAAGCCTTCAAGTGTGTGAACTGATATTCCCATATCTCTCAGGTCAATTCCAAAAAGAAGGAGCAGTTAATCCAGAAACTCTATCACCCCCAAAAGAAGAAGAGTGTACAATGGAGGTACACTACATGTTGGTAGAGCAGACACCCCTGCTGCCTTTTAGAGCTTCTTATTTCAAATGACATGGTTACAACAGCTTTACACTCTGATAGGGAGCAAAGATGTTAAAATTAAATGTGATGGAACACTTTCCCACTTGTGGGGATGTCAGGAACTTCAGCTGCACCCTGAAGAATGAGAAGGATCTTCTTGATGGGACAGCCCCTAAATCCCAAGACTGTATTCAGTGCCCGAGAGGTGGGATTCTCTAATGCTTGCACACATTTCCAGTTTGGCACTTGTGGCTTTAAGAACCATATGAAATATTTATGTGCTGTGCAAATGGAGTTGCTCAGTTACTATTGGATACCTGTTGTGGTACAAGGCTGGAATCAGAATTACACGAAGCCTGAATCACAAGCTGCAAAACCAACTCCTGAAAACAATCCCATTTTATTCAAAGAAACTGATCCTTTAGTTTGAGGCTGGAGGAAATTCCTAATTCTGCCCATTTCCAGAGGGACTGTGCTTTTGTCTGGATTTGCTGTAGCAGGAAAGAGATGAATATGTTTTGTGAGAACATAAAAACCACATCTTGATTGGCATATTGTATATTCTTAGATCTACTCCAGAGAGAGGAGCAGGTCACAAGGACCATCCTGATAGCTTTTAGCTGAGTCACAGTGTGGTTATCAGTAAACTGATAAACCACCACACTCTGTAAGATTTTTTTTTTAAGAAGAAGTAATTACCTTATTTCTTCCCTGAGAGCTGAAAATGCTGAGTGTCTTGCATGTTATGTTTGGTGCTTTAGAGGACTGGCTCTAAAGGTGATGTAAGTATATATTAGGGTTAATTTTAGGTGTAAAGGCCCATGGAGAGAGGCTAAAAATCAGGACACTGAGCTGATAATCTCAGCCCCACAGCTGTCCTGCAGCACCTGATTTGGTGGTCCTCTGAGGAAACTGGAAACAGGGTCACACCTACAGACTTATGTGGGTACATAAAGATCCAGCAAGATGGTACCAGAAATCTTCCTGAATCTGTTTCCCTGTAAGTCAATGTTTCACTGTTGCAAATCTGGCCCTCTGGCTGTGGCTCTTCCCTCAAGCCCTGTCTAAAATAATCTGGTTTTGTGGTAGTACTTTGAGTTAAATTTCTGAGTTATGTCTTCTCTTTGGAAGGTTTTTGATTTTTTTTTAATTATTATTTTTTATTTTTGATGCTGTGAATTATTTCTTGCCTATCCTGAGCTGGTTTTTTTCTTTGGAGCCCTGCAAGATTGATGGGCTTGTTGTCATTTTGAGAGTAATGTACAGCTGTCAGTGCCACTTGCTCACTCAGGGATGAAGGGACCTTTAATAATGAAAAATGGTTAATAACATCAGCTTTTAATGTCTACTATCTGGAATTAGAAATCTCATGAAAGCTTTTACATGCTTTCAAATTGTGGTCGCTTAGTGCCTTTGTACTTTTACGTGCTAGAAATCTAACTACTATCCCCTTCATGCCTGCTGAATACACAGTTGGCTGACAGAATGAAACCACAAAAATTGGAGCTCCTCTAGCAGTTGCTTGAAGATGAATTTTCATTTATATTACTTGGTGATTCTAATCTTTGTTTCAATTATAGTAACAAGTTGATAATATGATATCTGGGCATAGATATAACCCAAAATTTATGTATATGTAAATTTAATAGGTAGATCTACCTCTTTATCTGATGCAGAATTATTTTCCTGGATATTAATTTTGTATAAAATGTAGTATTTCTGCAGAATTTTCGAAACCAATTAATGTATAGTGTCACAATGCACATCTTTGGTCACCTCTCAGTCTGTTCAAAGTTTGTTGTGCCATAAAGATGGGTAGTCTCAGCCTCTTTTACCTGAGTTGCCAGATTTAGATCAAGCTACCCTGGAAAGCTCTCTGGTGTCTCTGTCAGTGAGGAACAGTGGGTGGGATCAGTCTGACCAGAGGTGCAAGATCAGATGTTTCTGGATTCACTCTTGGATCTATTGAAGGGCTGAGGTGCAGTATCCCGTGGCCCTGCTGGATTAGCAGATGGAAACAGGTTCCCTCTTTCCCAGAATGAGAAGTAACTAAAATAAACCACTGGTGTATGGGAAGTTCAGTGAAAAGTTGTTTTCTGAAGTTTTTCAGATGAATGTCAATATATACCTGGTATTAAGTTTCACCAGGGGTTTAGTTGAAGCCAAAAGAGAAAATCACCACTGTTGACTTCAAACACTCCAAAATTTTTTTCATGGTGAAATATATTGCTTGTGGTAGTATGGTTTAAGCATTTCAAGGAGTCTGCAGACATTAGGATGACCTTCCCAAATTCCTTGGGAGTTTACTATCTGCAATGGAGACGTGCCAATGAATGCCAGTTAAATATTTACACCACAACATACTATTGCACAGATAAAGTGCTCACCATCAGCATCTCAAAATTTATCTACAGGGGCTTCATTCTCACCACGATTATTTGCTAATTCAGACATAGGCACAAACAAATTGTATTTCAAATTTTTAATTGTGAGCGCTGTGCATATATATATATATATATATATGTATATATGATGTGTATTGTTATTCTTAAATAATTGGGAGCAAAAGATCCAGCTGAGAGTAACAATCCATTGTACAAACTCGTGTCAGAATCTGGCCAATTGCAGTAGGAGAGAGCTGCCACTCAGAAAACCATTGAAGATTGTTGGGTAAATGAAGGTATCTGCTAACTGAAGCAAATTGAGGACATTCATTCACTAATTGTGTCAGTGTAGGATGTGAATTTAGGCAACAGCAGCAACAGAAATAATGCAAGATGTTAAAAGTGACTTCAGAGCTGCCAAGTGATGTATCCTTACATAGTTTCTTCTCACTTTGGATTCGGAGTTAAATGCAATTTACAGTCCAGTGCTTGTAGTGAAAATTATGTTTCTTTTAAGTTGCAGTTATTTTTGTGCTTTAAGGGTACAGTTTAATGTCTACTTAGTAAGACACAGCTTCCCTTTGAAATGTCTCTTGTCAAAACTAAACATTTAGAAATTTTTAAACAAACATCAGATGAACTCACTGTGATTAACACTACTGTGTTGAATATGAACTACATTACTCTTGGAGGTTTTGTTTTACTTTAACCCAGTATCTTGAAATGAACGCATTCTGCACATTGAAAATGTTTGGGGGTAAGAAAAATAAGTGGTGAAGGAATGTGACTAGTGGCAACAATTAAAATGTGAGAGTAAGTGCATTCATTGTGCTACTGTGTAAACTTTATTCAGGTTAAGTAGACTCAGTTTGCACCTGTTTGCTGAGCACTGCTCAGTTTCAAGATTTGGGCTATTTTCTGTCCTGTATTATTGCTGATTTAATAATATATATATTTAAGCAGCTGCTATTACCTCTGGTTATATGGCCCAGGTGAGAGCTGGGCCACAGTGGGAGAGCTCAGGTCCATCTGCACTCCCGAGATAGGTGCATCTTTAAGTGGGAATGGGGTATGGAAAGGCTGGTAGAGGAAGACAGGATGTGGCTGAGAAAATGTTAAAAAATCATAGTGGGAAGAAAAGCAAAATAAATCAAACTAACACATAGAGAAGTGAAAAGAAGGCATAGCACCCTAGAGGCAGGGACATAAGAACTGAGATTAAATTAAATTGCTATAAAGTATTACACCTGGAATACCCCTACTATCTAATCACAAAAATAAAACAAGGTTTCCAAGAAGACCAGGATTGACATGGAAAGGAGAAATGGAAATAAAAACACAATGTCCTGAAAAGGAAAGTCATGGCATGAGCAACTTCAAATATTTCCCCTGTCATAACTCAGGGGTAAGACCATCTGTCCTTTCAGAAGGCAGAGGGTTTTGGGTTTTGCTTTTTTTGTCTGAGAAGGAATGAAGTAAAATATTTGGGAGCAATGCAGTAACTAAAATCAGTTGCATACTTAAAATCAAAATATTTAGGGCTGTTTCTGATATCTTCTTCAGCTTGAAATGAAACTGAACTTCAAATGTATTCATGCTTGGTGATGTCAGTCACCTCCTGGAGAAATCTGTTAGATACTGGTTTAGGTTTGGGGGTTTGGGGTTTTTTAAGAGCTTATTAGCCACGCAATACAACATATTTAAACAAAGAGGGTGGCCCAGTAGGAATCACTGGCTAAAAAAAAGCCGTTGAGTGCCTAGCAATCAGATTTCACTTGACCAACACATTAGGAATTGGAAAATAGACTTGGTGGTTCGTCTTGGTGGCTGTTGGTGGCTTCAGGTGTGGAGGCTGCAGTGGCACAGGTGCTGTACATGAGCCAGTGACACTCTGCATTGCAGGGGTTTTGTCTTTGGTGCCTGATAAATCCCAATTCACTTCGTAGGATATGCAATGGGAGTGGAAAATTTCCTCTTGACCAAAGTACTGTTTTGGGGAGGGGAGGGGAGAGAGGTTTGTTTGAGTTTTTCTTCCTTACAGATCTTATTAGTTGAAAATAAGCACAGTGTCTGTGTCCAAACTCCACAGCTATTAGAGAAGGTTGCAGAATTAACCCGTTTCAGTATTGCTGGGTGAGTGGTGGTCTTTCACAAATGATGATGGGTATCTTCTCACAAAGAGGGTCCTGCTCTATGTGTTCACCTTCCCCTGCTCTTTTCCATTCCCTCACCTGTGGGTTTGTCACCTGCAGTCCCAGTCTTACTTCAGAGAGCCATTGAGGGTGGGTACCTTCATAGAGCTCCTTGAGAGGGCAGGCACAGACCTGGGATGGTGAGGGATTCTTTACAAATTGAAGATGCTTTGTGCATGACAGGTGAATTTAAACTCTTTTTGAAAACAGAGCCTTTGTGAAGGGACTGTGGGCCAGCTTCTACATCCCTTCTCATCCTTGCACTGCTCTGCTTCCTAAGCAAGACCTATTTTTTCAATTTTTCCTCCCTGATACGCAGCACAAATATAAGCCACACAGGCTCCCTTTCCCAGGAGCATCTCTCCTTAGGGACAGACAAAAATATAACTGTGAAGAAACACTACCCCTGTCACACTGAAGGTACGTCACAGGCCCCAGGAAAGATGCAATCCTGCAATCCTGGTAGCTCTGCATTTGCTGGCTTTAGTCTGGTTGATGTGAGGAAGGCACAGCATAAATTCCCACTCTGCCCCCTCTGCTTCTGGTTGTGCATTTTGGTTGCTGAGCTGTTACTGATCTGCTGGGGTGAAATCTGTGCTCTGCCCCTCAGGAGAACTGGGCTCTGCATAAGAACCAGCCACACTAAAGCACAATGAATTTCACTCCTATACAATTAATCAATTGGTTCTCTCGGAATAATATAGATTATGTGAACTTCCATTAAAAAACCTCCTCCTGACAGTGCTGTTTAGAAATATGTCAGCTTCTGACATAAATACTTGAAGTCTTTGGTTGGGAAACCTGCCTTTCCAGAATTCTTTTCTTGCTAGAAGACAATATCAAAGGTGGCATCTTAACCTCCTACTAATTTGCTTCTAGTCAGTGAAATGATGAGTCTAGCTAGGTTCTTTTTCCTTGTAACTAGCAGTTTAAGTTAACATCTACTTTTTCTCCCTACATAAAGCCAACACCACACAAATGCCTCCTGACTAGGTGTGTGTGCATTAACAATACAGCTTCTTAAATAATCTCTTCTCTAAAAAGCACTAAAATCTATTGCTCGTAGAGTTTCCAAATACTTAGTCTAAAAAACATGAACAATGAGGATCTGGGGTTAAAATCTGCTGGAAGTTTTGTTTCGAAAAAACCCAAAGAGTAGTTTTGGGAAAAATTGCAATGGAAGAGTGACACAGCAGTTCTATTCCTGGGATGTATTCTGGGTTGCATCTGCTGAAGGTGGTCACAAAATAAGTTTATGCAGCTCAGAGCCAGACACGTCCTTTCCCGTACATCCATCAGGAATGGGGCAGAAGTGCTTCTCACAGTCTAATCACTCCAAACAAGCATGCCCGGAGCAGACAGAATTATAGGGATATTAGGAAGGGCAATCAGTTTAATACTGGTACTATAAGAGAAGCCAAGAACTTGACGTGCCTTTCAACTCAGAATTTGAGTTTCTGGGTTTTGAATTTGGGATGTTTCTCAGACTGCCTGGAAATCACTAACTTGTGACATAGAAACCCAAAACAAGAGTAACTGATTTTTCAGTGCTTTGAAATGAGGCTGTTTGTCCTCTCTTTACATTCCTTTTAGAGGGCTAGAGAGAAGCAGAATAATTAGTTTGCAGTGCATAAAGCATTCACACGGTGAAAGGAGGCAAATGAGTGCCTCAGGGAGGATGTGGGATGCACCTGAATTAGCCTGGGTGCCCGATGTGAATGATAAAGCTGACCCCAGCCTGGCATAGGGGCATTAAACACCCATCGTCACGGAGAGATCAGGCAGTCACACTGCTGTTTGCTCCAGTAAATCACCCGGTAAATGAGAAGCAAGCAGGTGAACGGGATTTACACAGCGCTGCTCTGTCATCCTTTTACACGAATAGGCACTTAAGACGTTTGGTGCGGTTATGTCTTGCTCCCCTGGGAGGCTGGAATCATTTTTTGTGGGGGTAGTTTAGTTCAGCTCTGAGGAGGTTTGTCTGTGCCTTTATTTTATGGCTCAGCAAAAGCTGCTGATCTCCGTTAGCCTGTCTTGGCTCGCAAGCACTTGCTGTTGAGCTGCATGATACCTCTGTTTCCCCAGCAACTCCATTAATTCATTTAAATCTTTCTTAAAAAGTAACTTTTGCTGTCTACTTCAGGATAGGGAATTGTAAGGGAATTACAAAATCAATATACAAAACAAACACAAACTACATTTAGAGAGACCGCTGCCAAAACAATGCGTGTTTGTGTTCCTTATCTAAGAAAGATTTACTTTTTGCATTGTTCACTTTCTTATCCCTGCATCTCTTTATCCATCATATCAAATGTAGAAAAAATTGCCAAAGCCACCAAGACATGAGTTTCTGCATATATTTTGGTGTGTGATGGATCCCTGTTATTTTATTCATCGATCTATGTCTTAAATATAGATCAGAGTTTGCGTGGTATATAAGTTGTATGGTGCATTTATATGGATATTTAGGAAGTACAGAGAATACTTTAAAGAGGGGAATTCTGTATGACTGGACAGAGTGCTGGGCAGAGACTCAGTTCCCAAGTCCAGCGGAGATGATTTATGCAGTCACAACCAGCAGAAATAGGGATGTCTAAATCTATTTTGTTAATGATTAACTAGGGGATAAATATTGTAATTCAGGGAAACCGTGATATTTGGTGGATGCACAGCTAAGTGCTCTGCCTTTGGCTCTGGTTTAGAAAAACATTGGCATGGAGATGAGAGGAGTTTCCCCCACAGTGCTGAACTCCCACCGCCTGCCCAGTTTGATTCCTTAGCACTCTAAATAAAACCCCCAGGACGCTGGCAGAGTCTTGGAATTTCCTTGGAACTCAGGGAAACATGAAAAATAATGGGAAGTTATGGGCATTAGCTTTTAATCTACTGACACAAACCCTTAAAAATCAAATCCTTTCTCTTTCCACACTGTATGACAAAGCCTCTTGGGCTGCAAGAGCCCTTCCAGTCTGGACCTTCGTGGTGGCTCAACCTGTGCCAGACTTAGAAGATGTGTGAGGTTCCTTCTTGTGCTGAGCAGATCCCAGGCCTTGTCTTGTCCATATTATCTTCCAAAATGCTGAGAGCAGTGGCCAGGGCACTGGCAGTCTGCCCCAGGGCAAGTGGCAAGAGCCACCTCTGCTCTGCATTTTACAGGCACTCCCAAGGAAAGCAGTGAGGGACAGGCTGAACTGGTCTCTCTGGTAGGGAAAGCTGGGCTCTGTTGTCTCTGCATCCCCTGTCTGCTTCTAGGGGATGAAAATTAAACTTGCAGGAGCGTATCAATCCTGAGAAAGTTGTGCACAAGCCTATTGCCTGTAGTCTGCACAGGGGCCAATTTCACCCTGCGTTTCTTCATAGCCCAAGGCTGTCAGCTCCGTGCTTTCCCTGAGCCATGAGGATTCAAAGGAGAAACAAGATAAAGAAAACAGCTTTGATTTTTATATTTTTGCTACCACCACCAAGCAGCATATAATTAGCCTTTCTTTTACATATTAAAGCTAGCCTGATGATGCAATATCCATTATAACTCTAAAAGCTTAATCTTAAACGGAGCAAAAAAAACCCCAGAGGAGGATCATATGCCTAGAAATTAGCATAGGGTTTTTTCCTCTTTAGAGGCATGCCTGAGTGCATGGATGCTGAGAGGATGTGACTCACACAGAATGAGAACGAGTTGTTCCTCAGCCTCTTGATATAGTGCCTGTGATATCAAATCAAGTCCAAGCCCTGATTTGAAACTCCCTTGGAGGACCAATTATTAATTGGATGTGAACTACTTTTAATGATGGAAGGACACTTCTTTTAGTGCTGTATTTATGTGAAAAAATGGAAAAGCAATTTTATACAGGCAGTAGCACACTCCAGGGCATGCAGCCACAATCCAGTAGATGTTTCCTGAGTGCTGGATTCACAGCTGAACCACAGTGTGCTGAGTACATGGGCTGCACATTTCATCTCACACAGGGCTCAGTCCTGTGATGCTGCTGTTGGTATTTTGTACAGGCAGCTTCCATCTCAGGGCAGGAACATTTTGCCACATTTTCAGTAAGGAAAGACTAGATCTCCCTAGAGTTTCCTCTGTTCAGTGCATGTGAAGAACAAGTTGCTGACTGGCCCTCAACTGCCCCTTTCATCAGACCCAAATTTTTACCATATATGCTGTGCTGCCCATTGCACCTCTGCATGTGCTCATTCCCTCCCTCAGTACAGTGTGCAGGTCTTGGCACCATCCTGCTGGGGAACGGGGTCAGGCAGTTGTGACTCAATCCTGTGCAACTCCCCTACTTAGTGGCTGCAACCATATCGTGTTTTGGGTTAGCTTTGCTTCATACAAGCTTTTTAGGAGATGCCACCTTCCATCCTGTACCATGTTACAGTGCAGGAAAAGGACTTTCCACCCACCAGTTACAATCAGCATAAAAAGTTTGTCAAATGACTCATGGGTAATTGTTACTCTGTCATAGACAGCAGGTTTTGCTGTTGTTTTTTTATTGCCCCTCTTATTAACCAGCTGAATAGTGGCTTATAAAAACCAACAATTAGAACCCCCCTTCTTCAATGGTCATAACAAGCACCAATTTGAATTAGAGCACTGCTTTTGAAAGAAAAAAAAAAAAACACACCACTTGGCCTTTGCCTTATTCTTTTTACTTTTTTCAGAAATAATCAACAAAGTACCTGGCTATTTAAATAACCTTTCATTCTAAGAACTTAGTTACTTGCCTACCACAGCCTCATTATTTAACTTTAACAGAAGTGTTTTGCTATGCAAAATCTCAATACCCTTTCTACCTACTGCTGCCATTCTATCTGAGAACCCTCATACCAGTTGATTTTCTGACTTTGTTTTTATGGTTTAAGCAAGTTTAGTATTCTGCCCTATGCTTTCTGTGCTCTGGATGTCCTCACAGAGTTGTTAGCTAGGGCAGGCTACATTTATAATTTGCTTCCCAGTAATTTTCTTCTGAGCAAAAAGCCCTAAAACAATTATTTTTGAGCTAAAGGTCTTGGAATTTTCATTTGTCTATCCAACAAGAAAAGACTTGATCTCAGGGTTGACTGCACCCACCTCATTCTCCCTGTTCTCTACAGCTTTCTGTACCCACATATTCACAGCTGCACCTGAACACCTTTCAGTGTGTATTATGCAGCACAGTTAATATCTGGTGTGTATTTTGGTTCTCACTTGCTCCTTGGGAAGGGAAGTGTGAGCTGCAGGGTTCCCAGACTGGCTTATGCAATACCAACATTTCCCTCAGTTTGTTCAACTCAAGGGATTGGTTTTGAAAGGGAGATGTTGAAGGGACTGTAACTCCTGTGTCAAACTGGGAGGGCTGAGCATCTCCCACACATGAACCCACCACTCCTTAGAGCAATTTTTTTTCCACACAGTGAAGTCCTCAAAAATGGGTTGCAATCTACAGACACCTTGAGTTCATGCATGTTGCAGGAAGGATGAAGCTCAGAAGTGACAGGAGGGAGCAGCACTGTGTGTGTCAGTGCCTGCTGGGTGAGCTGTCCAGGGCTTCACGGCTCTGCCAGGGAATCCCTCCACTGTTTGATCTGGTTATTTGGAGAAACTGGTCATAGTACCTTGCTGATACAAGTATTTCACTTCTAGTCTAGTTGGTTTGGTGGGCACTGGGTGCTACAGCTTCACACCCTGGTGTAGGTGGTCAACTGGAACTCAGGCTGTTCAAGGAGGAGTTTGAACCTTTTGGGGGATAAGAGTGTAGGAAACAGAAGACTAACCTGATTTACTTACAATGGAAACTAAAGGCATTGCTGCAGCTTCCTTCCTGGATGGGATTTCTCTGACCAGATCTTTCTGCCCAGGACTTTTGCACCAATGCAGACCTGGTCAGGTTGGGATTAGAGGCCTCATCTCAGCATTGAGGGGGACAGGGAGCAACCCTTTTGTGTGCAGACACTTGTAGCCTGGGGTTCCTTGAGTCTTATGGAACTCTTCTCTAGGCAGTAGAACTCTTGAATCCTGTTTCATCTTGGTCACAAAGGAAAACCTCCAACCAATTTCTTTGCTTCCTCACTGGGAGTTGAATAGACCTCATATTAATTGTGACAGTGCTTCAATTTTCCATTAGTATATGCTGTATCATTCTTTCATGTCAGTAATTCTTTGTTTGGTCTGCCTCACTGCAGGAATTTATTAAGAATCCTTATAGCCCAGATTTAGACATGCTTAGGCATGATGATTTTTCATTTATTGTTATAGAATGAACACTGCAGAGCAAGCAGGAGGCTAACCATTTAACACCAAGTGTCTTATTAATCAGCTTTTGTTTATTTAATTTAATAAGCAGCTTTTGATAGCTGTGAGAATCTGGTTGTATATTTAATTTAAGCAGCACTTACTGCTTGGGTCTTTGGAACATACAGCTTCAGCTTTCCTGATACTTTGCTACTGTATAGTGGCCTTTGGATCTCAAAAAAAAATTTGTTTCATCTTTTCTCCTTTTTCACTTGAAAAAGGCAGTAAGTATTCTTTCATTAAGATGCCACTTTCTTGAGCTGCAAGTTTAATACTGTTTTCTCCTTAATTTTGGGAGGTATGTGTAGGCCCCAACACCAAGGGAACCACTTGCTTTTTGGCATCAAATCCAGAGAAGCAATTGCTGGAAATTCCTGGTTTTGAAGCCTGTCTGGTCCTTTGGGAACTTATAAAACCTTCTTACCATCTTCCCCTCCTTCCTGACAAAAATGAGCTTTATCACATCTCTGCCTTTAATAAACCCCAAACTATTTCAAAACCACTATATCATGTGAGGACAAGAATCCACCTCTGGGACCACTCTCTTGCAGTCCCCTAGTCACATCTTCCATGGGCTCTGTCACACAATTGTTTTCAGAGCCATTTAAAATTCTTCCCAACGTGCACTGTGCTGCAGTCCTGTGCCTGGCACTGCACACCTTGTCTCCTTAGGGGTTTGGGGTCCAGGAGATGATTGTCACTCTCTTTTCCTCAAAATTGCCCAGGACAGAAATCAGAGACCTGCAGGGTAACAGGGCTCTGGGAAGCCTTTTTCTACTTTCATTTGCATTTCGTGTAATCATTACTTATTTATTAAGTAATTAATCTGGTTTTATTTTTCTGAACTAGAGGAATACCATATGGCTTTGTGTCTTCCATTAGTTCAATCATGTCACATTAACAGGATGGGTTTGCATGTGCAGCCTGTAGTTCCAAGTGGCCTTGGGCAGTTTTTTCATAGATCCAGTAGCTGAAGCTGAACCTGATTTTATCCAATGAAAACTAAAGAGTTCTCCTTAATAACCAGTGCAGGATTCAGTAAGATCTTGATAAATTGAGGACAAAGCATTACTGACATAAACTCACATACATGTGAGTTCCATGATATTGTTTTTCAAGCAAAAAAAAAAAATCTTCAATTACTCACAAAAGTCATATTTTTGTAGTTTTGCAGTACTAGATTGACATGGAGACCATGTATTAAATTTAATATATATACATATACGCATGTGCCTAATTCTATTCACAGTGCTGTGGGCTACACTACTTTATTTTGAAAGACTATTCAGGATTAAGTCTCTAATTTCACAACTCCTCACATAAATTATTTAAATAGTGTCAAGGTTGGGAGGGGAGTTTCAGCAAAACAGATAATTGTAATTGTCTTGGTGAAATATATATTGACAACATTAACGTTTGACTATTTGATAAATCCTTTGGGGAAAAAAATGTACTATTTGCTCTAATTGGCAGATCCTAATGCAATCTGAGGAACACAGAGAGTGATAGAAGTCTGCAAAGTGCTTCATGTCCTTGGCTGTGGCCCCCAGTACTGCAGCTCTACAAGTAGCCCTTATTGCACTATTCTGATGCCTAAACAAGAAGATAAGTGAAGGACAGTTATTGAGTGCTGAAGAGCTAAAAAAACCCCATCCCAAAACAATAATAGCAACAAAACCCTCCAAAACGGTTACACAATTTGTTATATTGCCTGTTAAAAACACCTAACACCCAAAATTCTATGCTTGGCAGAAAGCCAGGGGCAAGGTTCAATTTGATTTTCAAAAACATGGATATATAAGTAATTGACAAAGCAAGCTTTTAAACCCAATTTGAAAGGAAAGAGGGAGAAGAGTTTTGAAGCACATAATCCAGCTTTCAGTTTATTCCCATGCTTTCATTGGATTTTAGGGCTGTTCAGTAGTTCAGTTGCAGTCATTAGGATCCTAATTCTCTTAGGTACTTATTAAGCACTAAATTGCTGCTTGTGCCAGTTCTTAGTAACTCATTGTTCTGAAATGAAAAGAGAAAGAGCACAGATTGAGTTGTTATTTTTCCTATTGTGTTATCTGGCAGAACAGTAAAATCAGCACTTTACATCATTTTCCTCTCTCTGCCCTATAATCAGCACGTAAGACATCTTTAGTAATGACGGAGATGCCTCATCTGAATGGGAATACTTCAGTTTCTGTTCCCATGACTGTTTTATCCTTCAAGGAACAGGCAGTCATGCAGGATTCTTGACATCCAGCTCCCTCTGTTTCCAGATTTCCACAGAAAAAGACCACTGTGCTCAAGAGCAATGGCATGTTCCTTTGTCCAACAACAGTGGGACTTTAACAGGTGTTTCCAAATAGGATCTGAAACAAAGACCTCAAGCATTACTTGGGAGCCTCAGCTCTTCCTTGCAAGTGAGAAGGGCTGTTGTGTGCAAGCAGTCATGGAAAGGTATTTTCCGATGTCCATCAGCTACGAGAATGGGCCATCTCTTACCTGCTATGCTCATGGGGCATATATGGACATCTAAAACCCATTTCTGATGCAAATAATGTCAAAAGGTCCACAAGTTAATTATCTCTGAGCATTACAGTTCCATAGGGAGGCATAAGCATAAGGCCAAATGCTGCTGTGTGCATCAGACACAGCAAGAACAGCAGTAGTGTTTTGGGCACAGATAATGCCAAAGTGAGAAGTTATCCCACTGCTGAGCCTTGGGTACCTCGGCTTTCCCCAAAAAACAAGTGGCCATCTGCAAATTAACCCGAGATGGCTCTGCTCTCTAATGGAATAGCTGGTACACAGGAGCGTCAACAAGTGCTCTTTGACAGAAGAAATTCTTGATGAAAGATGCCAAAAGAATCTCCCAGGGAAGGGGAGAGAAATGAAAAGCTCTGGTTGGACAAAGAATCAAGCAAAGGGTGATACCAAGCTCCCTTCCTGGGATAGCAGGTGGAACTGATCCTGAAAAGAACTAGGACTAGTTATCCTTTAGTGACCTGAAGGGATGTTGGCATGAAGGAGCTATTAAAGGGCAGTGGAGGCAGAGGAAAGAGACTCCTCTTAAGTGAGAAATGAGTCATTTGAGGAATGTGTTGGTTTTATCTTTTTTTTATTTAACTGCTTTTCTCTCTGTTTCTATTAGTTAGATATCAGCTCTGAAAAATGTGCTGTTGGGGCTTCTGGGAATTCATCAACAATATTTTGAATTTGTTTGTCTATTGTTTTTATAGATTTATCAACAGAAAATCATAGAAGAGTGCAAATCAGAAATATCTCTAATTGTGTGTAACTTTTCAGTTCATTTCCATGTGTATTTCTCAATCTTATTTCCACAACACTAAATGCACGTATGTGCTTTATTTTATTGTGTTTATTCATTGAAAAGCTGTGTTATAAATAGAAAAGTGCTTTCCTAAATGCCATCTTGGCAGAATTGTAATGTCATGTCTCTGGCACTCTCAGTAATGCCAATGAGAGTATTTACTGCTGCCAGTTCCAAAATATAAGCCATAGGGTGCTGTTTCCTGCCTAATTTCTGCCTAATCTGGGCTTTTTTATCCCAGATCTCTATAGAACTCCTGTGAGAGCTCCACCTGCACCTTTGGAGCCCATCCCTACTGTTGCTGAACTTTCCCTATGAAAAACCTCACGTAGATCAAATTGCCTCCTCTCCTCTGGTGCTGCCTCCAAAGTCACACCTCAGAGGGCACCAAGTGCTAATCCAGGCTCGGTTCTTCCCTCTGGTTTTCTTCCCATCCATCCCTTGTATCTTTTATTTATCTTACTCTTTAAAAACATTTCATTTCTCCTCTTCTAGGCATCTTGTTGTTGTTTTTCCCTTTTTTCACATCCCTCACCGCCCTCTCAAAGGCAAATCCTCATGTTTCACCTGCCCCGGCTCTCCCTCTCCCACAGTGGTTGCTACCCCAGTGACAACCACCTTCACTTCCTCACCCTCCTCCTCCTCTCCTCCTTTTTCCTGGCTCTCCAGTTTCATTCCAGGGTGGTATCTGGAAAACAGATTTACATCACTTTACCCAAACTAGACAAAATGACTGTGCAGCTCTTTCTGTTCATAGCAGCTTATTTCGGTTTACATCAAAACTGCTCTTACACTCTACCATGGTGGAGCTGCACAGAAAAGAACCTTTTTTCAACATTTAGGAAGCCACCAAAGTGTTCTGCTGGCTGATCCCTGGTGGCTCTTGGGTATCCAGATATGGGAGTGTGTGGACAGGCTCTGGGGGTTGTGGTTCAGTCCCTCTGTTATTTGCTGCTTCTTCCACTGGTTTGTTTTCAGTTGAAAGAGGCACTTCCCTTCCAAATCACTCATCTGCCCTGGTCTTGCCACATGTTTTCTATCTCTAAATGGAGTTTGCACCATCTGGACTCTCCCCCTCTTAGAGGACAGAATTTATAAATATCGTGATGGCTTTTCTGTTTGGTTTCCTCGTGATTTCCTTCTTTTAGGAAGAGCGTTGAACGAGCAGAGCAGCCTCCTCATGGATGTTAACTGGGTTACCCTACTCAGCACTTCTCCTGACCCATCCTTTCTTACCTCAGTTTGTGTGCTTGAGCTGAGCTGGCTTCCTTGGTGCTGCTCCAACCTTACAACACTTTATGAAGATAGCAGTGAATGATGCTCTTGGTTTCTCCTCGCTGTGGTTTGATTTTCTGTATTTTTGGCTCATTAAGGTTGTAATAAAATTTTTTTAGCTTTTATCTATTAGTCTTCAGCTTAGATACCATCCTTCTGTTGATTTACTTTAACCTGGGTGTCCCACGGCTCTAACAGTGCCTTCCTGAGTTTTTGGGAACTGCTGAGGGCTTGTCTCCAAAACCAACCAGGCCTTTACCCTCTACGATCATGCGAAACAGTCCAATTTACCTCATGCTTATGCCTGTGGATGGAATGCAGTGCCTTCATTTGTAATTATAAAATGTACATTTGTAGCCCCACTCTCAGCTTTGGGTTTTCTGGCTTGAGCCAGTGATGGTTATTTCTCACATCCCTCAGTTTGATACAGAGGGCAACTGTTGTTTTGTTTATAACTCTGCTTGTGAGGAGAATAGAGAAGGCAGCTCTAGGACACGTGTTCATTTGCAGAGGGATGGATCACCCAGGCAGAGTCCAATGAATGGGCTTGATGCCTCCTTCAGCACTAAACATTTCCTGCCTCACTGAGCTGCTCTGCTAATCTTGCTGCTCTGAGGGGTTTAAAATAGGTATTGTTGCCTTCAGCTTAATTAATTAACTTTTCTAATTGTGCTCTCTTTTTACTGCTGTAGGAGGTAATAACTGCTGACTTAATTGGGGTAATTCAAGAAAAAAATCATCTTGTTCTTATTACTAGGTTCTGGGGTTTGTTTGTTTATTTAAGGTTTCCTTCAATATAATACCCAAAACATTAAATTGCTTGAGACTGTGGGGAAGGTTCTGCCACATACAGCACAGGAAAGATGCTGAGAATCCTGGGTGATGTGGATGCTGGCTCAGATCCGGCTTCCTAACAGCTCTGTAGCTGGTAATGATGGACTTCATTCCACTGCTGGGAGCCCATACACCCCATACTCCTTTTAGGATTAGGTTGCAAGATGAGGACTACAGGCCATTTAAGCCTGATCCCAATTTGTAATGACTGTATTGTTCCTCTGGTTGGATATTGGACAAGAGAAACAGGCCCATCAGGTGTGTTATGAACACAGGGTGTGCACTACAATCCGAACTTTGCAGTTGGTTTAACAGATGAAATCACAGCGGAAAGATCCACTCGAATGGTTTGAAGATCATCATGTCCCTAAGTATTGTCCTTATTTTCCAGAGATGTTTCATAAATATGTTTCAGAATTGCTGCTTTGGGAAGGGGCCATTGAGAGTTTGTGGATATTTGGCAGTGACTGGAGCCAAGGGGCTTCAGGGCTTCCTCTAACTGTACCAGCATAAAACCCCCTCGTTTCCCTGGAGGAAAGTTACTCTCTTTGTGGTTTTTGTGCTTCCAGGGTGACATATTTTGGGTAAAAGGGAGCAAACTTTGGCAGGTACATTCATTCTTACCATAGTGGTGGAGCTCAGGCTGTGCAGGGGTTTTCCCCCATCCACCACACCCGCAGTCACGGGCATTTATGTCCCAGCACCATGGTAAAATTACAAAGGCTGTGTTGCGTGGCCCAGTGGGATTATTTGAAGGCTGTGCTTCAACCAGCTCTGTGGTAGCTGTTATCCCACTACTCTGCAGGATGATAGAAAGGAGCTATGTAGCAGGGATGTGCCTTTTTTTGGTAGCACAGGTTCTGAAAAGAGCGACATGTGCTTTCAGCAAGATGATATTACAGCGTATTATTGAACAGCCGAGGCTTGGGACTCTTTTGAGGAATGCAAGAGCCACATCCCCAGTGAATATTGCCTTGAGGGCTCAGAAGAGAACACTCCCAGACTCAGAGCTTTGCTTTGAGCCTGGGTAAGGTCTAGAGTGCAGGAGGCAATGCAGGTGAGGGGGGAATTAATTTGCTGGAATTTCTGTGCAAAGTGCAGTTTGAAGCATTAGGAGTCTTTGGGTAACCACTGTTGTTTGAAGAGACAAATCTCTAATTTCAGCCTTATGTGTGTTCAGGACAAAGAAATGTTGGTTTTTTCTGCAAGTCAGCATCAATAGCCAGCTGGAACCTAAAAATGTTTCTCTTTGAATTTGCAATTATTATTTTTAATTAAACAAAAAAAAAAGAGGGACCTCATTTTGTTTTAAGTACACATTCTGCAATATTTGTGATACTATGGGAAAGAGCATACTATGCACTTACAAATTACTGCTCAGTAATTAGCTTCTTTGATCCTAAGAGTGAAAACATCCCACCTGTGATACAAGGTGGCTTGCAGAGTCTTTAGAAAAAAGACTTTTGCTGAAAAAGCCTATTCTCTGCTGTGTTACGCAAACAAATGATTTTTTTTTTCTTTTAGAAGGACTGAAGTACGAGTTCTTTTTCTTTTCCTGGCTTGCTAAAAATGTGTGATAACAAGTTGACTTCTGTGGGAGTTTTGCATGGGTAAAAGCTGAAGGATCAGTCCCCATATTGTATGTGATTTTGCCCTAGTAATTATTCTTCACTTGAACAGCTTCTCCATGGCAACTGCTTCAAGTAAGTCTTGTATCACCACCTATTTAAAAAAAAGAAAAAGACTTATTAAGATGTATGTTTTAAATTTTTTCACCCTATAAAGAGAGACAGAAAAAGGAATAGGGCACAAGCAGAAACATATGGGATTTGGCCCAAGAAGCCCTTTCTTCCACATATATCCCCACCTTTTCTCTTTCCTAGAAGGGGAAAAAGAAAAACAAGCACATACCATTAAAAATAAATTCACTACCTTGCCTTTCCACGTCCCCTTCCTGAGGCTCTGAGACATTATGGCGCTGACTTGATCAATCATCCCACATCCACCCTGGCAGTTTCTTAACACAAACTTTCTTCTTCCGTCTATTTTTCAGCCACAGTCTGCTTTCAGTCTGGCAATTAATTGTCCCACTGCTCCAGTCCCACAGTTGTATTCCTGTCAGAAGGCTCAGCTGAAGGTCAGGGCCCACTGGTTTGTACCCTCTTGCTAAAAAGCAAAAGGAGCAAAGTAATCTGTGGCTGGATATTCTCTTTGACACTGGACTTATGGGTCATTGGTGATGCCTCCGTGTGCAGTCCTACTCCTGAAATAGGGGTTTTTGTAATTTTTTTTGCTAGAGCTCAGAAAACTCATCTGTTATTAGCAATAAAACAGTCAGGAAAAAACATACAATTATTTTAGACTTAATTTTCTATTTTTGTATGACAACTGTGCTTTCGAACTCCAAGAGCAAGGGGTTCATGAAAGATCACTTCTCTTTCTAGTATTCTGTTGTTGGAAGTCATTATCTTCTGAATTAATACATCCTGTTAGAAGGACTTTTTTTCTTTATTTGTTTTCAAATGTGGGGTTATTGTAGGCTGGATGTTCTATTTTGTGTTCAGTTCCTTATACTGTGCCACATTTTAAAGGCTAATAGGGTGAAACGGGGTCCCTCTCTTTTCTGCTGAACACATGAATATGGAAATTCACCTGTCCTGGTGACATGATTTTTGACACAATGCTGACTGACAGTCTTGATAGCAGCTTTTCACCCATGGCTTTTTTAAACTGATATATATAAAGACCCTGTTACACGTGTTTCACCTGAAATCCCACATGATGTGGCACGCAGAAGATGTTATCTAATTGGTCTTAGCAGAATTACACCCCATGTGAGAGCTACCTTGTCATCTTTTAGGTCGCCTCTGAAAGTTTCTGCAGGTTTATGTCTGATTTTAAAACCACTGCTCTTGTGACAATCATCAAATGATGATGGCTTTTTGCTCTTTTTTTAACGAATCCAGGATGCCTGGCTCAAAGGGTGTGTGAATGTGGCACTTGGGGATGTGGTTTAGGGGTGAACGTGGCAGTTCTGGGTTAACAGTTGGACTCAATGGTCTTAGAGGTCTTTTCTGAACTTAATGATTCTGTGACTGCCACTGGCTTCTAGTTTTGCCTTCTATACCAGCTCACCCCTGTGCTTACATGCTGCTCCCATCCTCCCTGTGATGCTTTCAGAAATCCAGTCTATATTATGACCCAATAAAGAGTTTTATCTGCAGGACTAAGATGGCAACAAACCATGGCAGAAGCTGGGAAGAGTTTGCTGGAGGATGAGAACATAATAAACCAGCTTTCTCATTTAACCTGATTTATCACTGTACCCTGAGCCACAAAACTCATGCAAGTCAGCAGATGCAGCTCAGTTTTCTTGTTTTCTTTGCAACTCTCAGTGTCAAAAAAGAGGCCTCATCAGGCAGCATCCCTAAGTTTGCTGGTGCCCTATAAAACATTGCCTTGTGCTGTTTTCTGACAATCAAAGAAGCGAGAGTGGTTAATAAAGCTAAACTGGTATTTTTCAGTCAAAATGTTGACAACCATTTTGCAATTGCCATCTTAGCTCTGACATCTCGGGGAACAGCTTAATAATTAACGTTGCAGTGGAGATTGTAACTGCCTGCCAGTTCTGACTATCACCAAAACAACACACAAACTCTGTAGGTGTAGCAGAGGTACCTCAGGTGGGCTGGACGTCAGGCGCTGAAGAGCAGCTGTCATGTTTGATACGGTGCCATCAGATGGAAGAAACTCTAACTGAATCTTAAACAGGATGCATCTATTAGGTTTTCATTATATATGTTCAGCTTGAACAGTTACAGCGACAGTTTGATTGTCTTTTGTTGACATTAAAAAAATTAAGCCAGCAATTAAAAAATGAAATAAACAGAACTAGCGGTGAAAAATTCAGGGATGTTTTTTAATGTGTCTTGGCTGTAGTAGTGGTTAAATAGTGATTAATGGTATGCTGTCAGTCAGGTTGGGAGAATAATTTTGCTCTGAAAAGCTGTGAGACAAAATTTCTTCTTACCCTCAGTTCTGCACTACCTGTTTTGTCACTTAGTCTAATACCAGAGTAATTAATTCCAAAGGCCTATCTTTGAAAAACAAATAGCCCTGGCTTCCTGCTGAAAATGATAGATATCACTCCACAGGGAGGCTAAAAAATAAACAATAGTTTATACATATCACAGAAATTTGGACCTTTTAATTGAGAAGTATCTAAATTCTCCAAGTACTCTCTGATTAGTGATTTCATATATAAAATTAATGGGTAGAAATGGGTGTGATTTGGTACGATTCTTCACTGGTTGTACCAGTCTTTTGGTCAAAAAAACCCCCAAAGTTACAGAGGGTTCTCTGCAGCATTAGCCTTATTGCTAAAGTTTTAATAATAACTAACAGAAAGCAAACCTAACCTCTGTGTTTTATGGCTTAATGTGGTTCCACGGGCCAATGTGAAATGCATACTGGTGTCCTGTGGACCACCAGGGAAAGGTGGAACAGCAGGTGGGATCCTTGCTGGTGGGATCCTTGTGGTCCATGGAAAGCTGTTGCTGACGGTGCAGAATTCCCAGTGCAATGCATTTCAGCCAGAATCAGTTTCCCCACATGGCAAAGGGAGAAACCTTCCTGCAGCAGCAATAAAATGATTGATGCTGCTGGTTTTTATTACAGCTAAGTCTTAAAACATGCATTTATCCTGTTTGCCTGTCCCATGCAGATTTTAGACAAAGTGACATCTTCTCCATGAGTCTCCTGAGCTCACTGCTCTCCCCGAGGCAGGGCTCCTCAGTGCTTATATTTTCCTCAGGATACCTATCTCTTTGCCTGTGTAAGTAGGATACTGAATAAAGTGTTCTTTGGTGGGGAATTCAGCAAGTTTATTGTTTCATTTATTGCTGGATTTGGATTTTGAGCAAAGAGTGAAGCAGGGGAGACTCAACTGAATGCTGAAGGGAAGGATAAGTATTGCACAGTCTGCACTGCTGGCTGAACTACACACTGATTTGTGCAGGGGACAGGGAGTTATGGACAAGTTGTGCACAAGATTAATGTCATGGGGTTAGAGCTGACAACAACTTGGGTAGTGCTTTCTAAGGCTTTTTTGACTTTGTAACTTTAGCACTCGTCTCAGCCCTTTTGCTTATCAAAGAATATCATTAGAGACCTTGCAGCAACTTTTCTGACATAACTTCTTCTAGTTAAAAAGCCTTTCCTATCCAAACTAGATCTGGTCACTCAGTGTATTACAGGAATTTTATCTTCCTGATTTCAGCTGCCCCTGGGGTGTGGCTATCCAAATGTTGAAGAAAGGATTCGTGTGTCACATCAAGAGCCAGGGCACAAGGGAGAAGGGGAACAGGGTGTAATTTCCATGGCTGGAGGCCAGAAGAGGAAAGGTTGTCATCCCTACCTTGCTCTCAGATAATAACATACACCACCTGTTCCATAGCTTCCTGTGAGTGAATTTTCCTTTCTTTCCTCTTAAAGCTGTTCATATTTGAAACATACATCTCCTGGAAAGGTGGTATTAAGGTAATATCCTACAATCACAGAATAGTTTGTGTTGGAAGGGACCTTTAAAGGTCATCAAGTCATAATATGGCACATGTGTTTCTGTCAGTTGTTTGACTAGCAAGAGATATCATAACGTAGGTGGCTAAAGCCATTTTTGTACCCTGCCAGGTCATCTTGTCACAATTACCATCTAGTGAACCAGGTATTATGTCCCCCCTCAGACTACAGCATCCCAGCTCTTATTACGAATTAATGGCACCAGGGCACCAGACTGGATGGGAAAAACTCGTTTATCGGGAGTCCAGCTGACAATTTTGAGTGTTTAAAAAGAGACAAAAAAAGGTAGAGTAGGGCTTCATATGTGTGTTAATATCCTCTAAACTTAAAAATTCCTGCTAAATGTGGTAAACCTAACACATGCTGCTGTCAAATTCCATTTCTGGAAGGTATATGAGTAGACTACAGCTTAATGTTTTTCTCAAGGTATGTTTGTTTAAGCTCCATTACAATGTAACTGTAAAGTCTGCTGTCTACATATTTATATATATATATTTGTATTCTATGCCCAGATTTAGGTAGTATATAAGTGAAATTCTGTCATATATTAAGCATTTAAAACTGACCCTAATTTTCAAGTGTCTATTAGAATGCAAAAGGAATCATGACATTTATCTTGCAGACTCATGCTTTTGAGATATAAATGTAAAGAAATTTAACTTGCTGGGTTGGAGCTTCAGGTCATGCTGAATTTATGCTTGTGCAGCCTTTTCTGAGGGAAAGAGCCTTTGCTTATATCTTAGAAGGGATGTGAGATAATGGACTTCTACACTGAGACGTTTGTACTTCCAGAAAAGCTTTTACTGACCAAGAGCAATGCCCAGGCACTTCTGTGGCTTAGATAAAGTTAATTGGTGAAGAGGCAATCCACATTACATTGAAAGTGGAAATGCAATGTTTTGATAACTTCAGAAACTTCTTTCCTTCCTAAAAATGTCCATTTGAGCATGCTGAGGAAAGTATACTGTTATATTGGTACTTAAAATAAATCTCAGAGAAATGTATTAGCAGGCAGGATATGTAATTGTGCATGTTGATTAAATTAGATGGCTGTGATTGTTGGAAGATATGGAAGAGAAATCCATGAAGTGAATTCTACATGTATCTGTGTGAGCAACATAAATCTTTACAAAATAATGGTGAAGGGATTAGAGTGTGCTGTGAAGTCAGAGTTGAAAAATAATCCTGCAAGCTGCCTCCTTTTTGGTTAATGAAGACATAGGAATTTTTGTAACATACAGAAAATCAGGACTCTGTAATGTGTCGATTATCCTCTCATTAAAGATTATCCTGGACACAGAAATGGAATGCAAGTTAGCTTTATAGGGGAAATATCGACTAGACAGGCTGCTAACACAGAGATTGATTTTATTGTTTAGAAAAGCAGAATATTAGGATACATGAGTGTTTCTTTTTTTAACGAAGATACTCTGCTGTCAGCAGTGAAATATTACTGCAGGAGAGTTTTCTTTTTATACACAGTGGTAAGAAGTATGGCTTCCTTTCTCGGCACTTCAGCCACAGATGCTATCAGCGAGACCATCTGTGGTGACAGATTTGTGTTATATCACTTAGAAACTAAGCGAAGCTGGTAAAGCCTCCTACTACAGGATATAAGTAGCTCCTGCTAAGGCTGGGATGTATTACTCTTCTGTCTTTCTTCAGGGGGCAGAGGAGTGGGAGGATTGTGTGGATAGAGGCTCACAATAGCTTTCAATCATGTCCTCACCGAGTCTTGAAATGCTGGTGTGGATCTTCTGGGGCGACTTCTACACCAAGCTCCTTCCTCTGGGTCCCCACTGGGGATAGGCCTGGACTCTTCTTGCTCACTGTGGGTCACTGGCAAACCAAACTGGTCTGTGGGTGTCAAGGGGAACACTAAATCCATCCTCAGTGGAAGCCTGTGTGTAAGTGGTACAGACCTGGCCCTCACATGGCCCATATCTCCTGTAGGGGAACGACTCTGCAGAAAGGACAATGTCACCTCAAATTGTCTTTAGGACATTTCATTGTCCTAAAGATGGTGACATTTGGGGTCATGGTGGGCTTTTTCCTGCCCAGTTGTAATTTTTTTCATCTATTAATCTTTGAAATGTTCTTAATTGGTGTTCTGGGATTTCCCAGGCCAGGTTGGATGGGGCTTGGAGCAGCCTGGTCTAGTGGAAGGTGCTCCTGCCGATGGCAGAGGGGTTGGAACAAGACATCTTTAAGGTCACTTCAACCCAAACCAGTCTGTGATTCCCAGAGGATGACAAGTTTTGGCGAACACTGTTGTTAGCAAGTGACCATAAAAACCCTTTAAGAGCTGCTGGGACTGAAACCACTGCATCACACAGGGCAAACTGGCTACACCAGGGTCAGTTTTCCAGCCATGAGTAGAAAATAAAGGAGTGTTGATGGCATGTAGTGTCACACTTCATTTCTGTGCAGTGAGACGTGGTACAAATAGGTGTTTGGGCAAAACCACTGCAGAAAGATTTGTTGAGCCAAGAGTGGAAACCTTCAGTCTTCACATCTGTGACTGTTGAAGGTGTTTGGAGATGTATTAGATTGGAAAGATATTCACATCTCCATAAGCATAAAAGAAACGTGGGTTTAGACTGAGAAACAGTTTTTGCTGCTAATAATATTGCAATAACCTTGCTTTACACTCAGAATCAGTGGGGCATACTCAGATACCAAGTGAGCACAATAGAGTTCATCGGTATGAAAGCTCTCCAAGCATCTTGAAATGAGAATTACAGGCTCCTCAGCCTACAGTGTCATTCACTCATTCCTCATGTCAAATTCTAACAAGTAACAACAGAGCTAAAGGAGCTGAGCACCTTTATGGGAGTTGGCATTTCATGATCTCAAGTTCCCCACCTACAAAACAGAAGAGATCATCCATTTGGTCATGTAGAGAAGTGGCCATGACTTCTTTCAGTAATAGAATCCATAAAACAACCAGAAATAAAACTATGGCATTTTACAAAGTCTAAGTGATAACAAACACCTACTTGTCAGTATAAATTTGCAAAATTGTCCTTCCGTTCTTTTTAAAATAAAATCCTACTGATAGCTTATATTTTAAAGACAGCAAAGAGAATTTCCAACAGATGATCTGAGGAAATTGTTTTTTTATCTTTGTCTTTGGAAATCTAGACTTGCTGCATCTCCTCCACAATAATTTTGCGGAGGGAAATCATAGCACAGTGTTTCTGAGTACTCTTCCTGCACACAGTGCAGCCACCTAAGATTTTCCAGTTGGTAAGATAAATATTGAAAGAGTCATAAAACGAACAGCTCTTTTTTGTGAAGTCAAGTATTTCCTGAAGGATAAAGAGTCTATCAGTTAAGTCCCTGGTTGGAAGATATAGCAGATACAGCTCACATGAGGCAACTTGTCTCCTGTTTATTTTTTCCCTTATCCTTCCTCCATTCTTTCATCCCTCTGAGTGTTTGGATTCTTGTTTTACAATGACTTAGAGTAATGCACCCAGAATAGCTGGATTGATTGCAGTGGTTACTACACGTATGGCATCTCCAGTTGACACATTGCCTCTGGGCAAAATCTCCACTCAAGTTCTCTTCCTTCTTCCAAAAGTCCCAAGACAAAACTACAGGGTAGGAGTAATAAGGAGAGGTTGGTAAGATCACCCAGTGGGCTAGTGAGAAACATTTGTAATGAATTATTTTCCCTTTCTGATTCCCCAAAAAATATTTATTGCTTTTAAAAATGTTAACTGGCTGTTATCCATTTTAAATCAAAATGGGACCAGCAGTAAAGACTGCAGAATTTAATTTTTTTAACTATTTTTTTCTTTTTTACACATTAAAAATATTGTCTACAACGAATATGCTTTATTAAAAAAGAGAAGAAACTGTGATTGGTTTTACTTCAGGATCTGGGCATCTTCTAGTCTAAGCCCCTGCTCACAGCAAGGCAGGTAGCACAGGCTTCTCAGGAGCTTGTCCAGTCAGAGGCCCTAATGTGGGTGAAATTAAATTTAAATTTAGACAGGAGTTGCTGCAATAGAAAAGGTCCTGCCAAAAAAGAAAGGAGGTGATCACTATGCCACATGTAAAACCAGGAGAAAGCCAAATCTTTGACACAAATTCTGCTCTGTTATGTCCTTGTCATGTCCTTGAAGCCTGAAAATCCACCTACTGGATAGCTGGGGTCAGAACCCAGTTCTGCAGCTGAGACATGATGGTTCTTCTGTAAAGAAGAATACTTTATTAACAATATGTTTAAGTTATGTCAGCTGTCAGCCATTCATGAACTTTTATTGACAGCTAAATAGAACCTGAATGATTTGGGCTTTTGGCTGTCATTCAGGGAGGCTTTTGCTTTCAGGTCTGTCTTAACCTGCAAGTATGTAATTTGTTTCATTTGTGGTGCTGCATAGCAAATGAACCTAGGTCTCTAGTGCTCAAAGGCAAATGCAGTAATCATCTGCATGACTTGATTCCTTATTCCAGTAATATGAAAATTGTCAATTATGGATGAATTATGGGCGCTACTGATACCTGTAATTTGGTTTTGCAGTTTTGTAAACACATGCAGCTG
Organism: Lepidothrix coronata; assembly: GCF_001604755.1. Classification (NCBI taxonomy): domain Eukaryota; kingdom Metazoa; phylum Chordata; class Aves; order Passeriformes; family Pipridae; genus Lepidothrix; species Lepidothrix coronata. Next base: position 147,344 of record NW_016690429.1, read on the forward strand.
CATTTAATTGTATTTTACTAGTCATGTAATTCATTAGGGTGCACCTGCAGTCACCTAAGACACAGATATTAATGAACTGAAACGCTGTATTTCATTGTCTACTATTTATATTGACATTTCTTACAACTGTTTGTTTTTAATCACATATCTGTGTATCTGAGATGCGATATTAAAAAAAAATTAAATGATTGTGAAATAAACAGACAGCATAGCTAGCTGCTGTATTTTAAACTTCCTGAAAGTACTTGCTAAATAATTAATTTAAACAATTGCTTTTCCATGCAAAGCCCAAGACTGGAGGAAAGCTGTAGGATTGATTTTTGCAACAGTTATTGTGGGAAAGATGAATCATTAGATAACTGATTCCAAGGATGTGAGCTGCTGAAGCCCTTACTCTGTATTTCCATGCTTGAGTGGTGATGGATGTTCAGCTCTGCCTGAATGCAGTGCCTTTACCTTTCATCTCCCAGTCCAATCTCTTGGAGATGTTATCTTCAGGTTCAGGAACACACTTTTAAAGCAGGCATTTTATTTTGCACAAATATGGGTTTAATATGCACAGCCTGTTCCTCCTCTTCCGCTCCTGGATATTCCTTTCATTTGGATTAAAGCAAAAAACAAGTAGATTTATTAACCATGTAACCAGTCCTTGGTTCAGTGCATTTTAAAGAAGGTACAGAGAACACTGAGAATCGGATCACACAGGTCATATCCCAGATTTCATTTTCCCTTCTTCCAGCATTTCTCATTTGGCCTGCTGTTATGGGGTAAAAAATGTAGTTTTGTGCCTTCAGCAGGCCTGGGGTAAACTCTGGCTCCGTAAGGAATTGTCAGAACTTTGCTGCACGGGATAAAGATGGAAAAGGAAGCAATAGAGAGAGGTTCAGTTACTATCTGCATCCCTGGGAATGTTGCTCTAAGGCTCCTGTCCATGTGGGAGCACAAGGGGAAGAGTAATGAGCCCGTTACCTGCAGGCTGCTTAAGGAAACATAAACCTTTCCATCAGGACAGGAGACATGCTCTGATCTCCTCTCAGTGTCAGTCTCTGCCTGTTCCAGCTCTGTCTGCTACCCCTTGTGTCTGACAAAGTACCACACTCAGGGACCTTCTTCCCGTCCTTACTTTCTCCTTGAAGATTGTTTTGTTTTCCTTTTCCCCTCTACCCTGCCTCAAAGGGTTGTTCCCAGTTCATCACACTGTTACACAGATAAAAGAAGCCACTAAAGTTAAATAGCATAATAGCCAAACAAAATCAAGTTATTGAGTCTCAGAAAGATGTAGACTTGCTTGTAGACAGGTTACAAATGTTGTAGTTCCCATGCCTGAATCAAAAGTATTGTATTTCTTGAGAAAAAAATCTCTTTTCACTCAAGAACCTGTTGGTTGATTAAGGATCTTTCCTGGAAACAACATTAACTTGTATGTTCCGTTTTCAGTGAAATATTTTTTGTCAGGAAAGTTTTCCCAGCTCTAGCCATTAGAATACTCTTCCTGCCTGACAAAAAGTAGTTCCTCTGCCCTGTAATATAGGTCCTGGGAAAAAAATAGGGTGAGTCCTTTCCATACATCTTGACATTTTTAAGGATGTGTAAAATTTCTGTTGCAGGTTGGGGGGAAGGGTGTTAGTTCTGTATTTCAGAAGTTTCTGTGATCTGAATGAGTACGATGACATTATGCTAGAAAATGTTTCCTGGCCTTATAATGAGATTTTGTGATAGATGCTTTTGCAATTGCAATATTTGTCACAAAATGGACTAATCCCATCGCTCAGATGAGGTACTTTGTGGCTTGGCACCATTTAACAGCACACTGATGGTTATTGTAAGAGCAAGCTAAATATTCTTCAGCCTATCTAGGATATTGAGTTCTACCAAGCATCACACCTCCATTTCTGGAGGTTCTTTACAGACACAGTTTCCAACTAGGAAAATGTCAAGCAAGATGAATTGGAACCTGAATAGCAGGACTTGCATAAGAGGACACAGGCTCCTCAGATAGAAGAGGCAGATATCAGGACAGATGCCTTCAATTAGAAGGAATTAAAGATTCATGTTGTAAATAACTTCAAAACAAACAAACAAACCAACCCCAAACAAAAACAAACCACAGGAAAGAATAATTTGATTATGTCTGTCCTGACACATTTGCAAGTGTTGACGTGTCCAATGGCAGGAATATTTGCACAGGAACAATCAAAGTACTCGTGTTCTTCTTATGCTGGAGTCTAAAAAACAGAAGAAGAAGCTAATTGCATTTTTCTTCTCTTTCTTTGTTATGCCCATTGAGAACATTGTGAACAACTGAAGCAGGAAGTATAAAAAGAAAAATGAACTGCCATTTTAGGGGAGAGGACTGGGCGATGAGGAAAGGTGGACAGAAATTTGCTGTACATCAGATTGGGGATGGCCTTGTTCACGAGGGGAATACTGGTCAGAAAACTGAGTTAATATGGCAGCTTGGCTGTTTTATGATTTTCTTCTACTGACTGTTGAAATGAAGTATTAAAGAACAACTGAAATACAAGAAAATGTTAAGAGTAGGCTACTTTTTGCAATCACTTTGTTTAAGTTGTTCTTTCCAATGAAGTGTAGAATAGATGAAGCATAATTCCATTAAATTAATGTATTGGTTGAGGCATTTTAAAGTCTTCTTTCTGTGTAATAACAGGATTTCTAAGGAAAATGAGTTTCCCAGGTCTCACAAGTTGTTTTATCTACCAGGCCTTACATTTAAGCCAGCTCCAGTTAGGATTATTTTCTTCCTTAGACTCAGATAAAATCTGCTCCAAAGTTTGGCTTTCACTGGCCTTTGGAGAAGTTCTTTGCGCTACTGAAATCTTACCACTTCACTGTGTGAGGAAGCAAGATTTAGCCCTCGTCTCAGCCTATACTCTTCATTTGAATTTTCTTTTAAATGAGGTGCTTTCCAAGCCACATAGGTACCTAGATCAGAGGTAAAACATCTCAGTCATTAAACAGTTCCTTGTCTTCCTGCAAGTCATGCAGTGTTGGGGAATGGCTCAATTAGTTTTGAGTTTGCAAACTGATTGATTTTCTGCTCCTTTTCTCTCTGCTAGGGAATGGACACTAGTTATGACAGCAGCTATCTTTGTAAGAAAATTCCACACAGAGAAACAAACTTGAGAAATGAATGGTTTTATGACAAACTCACCAAGTTGTATGGTTGCATTTATTTTGATCATTGATTTGTACACAGTTTGAAGTGTTAGAAGAGAGGAGAGGTGTATGCAACTCTCAGCTGACCAGTAAGTGCCACATCTAATTGATTCTTTTGTGCCAAGTGGAAATTGAGTTTTCTTGGCTCAGAAAATGTGTCTGTTTCTGGAATTTGCTACAATTTAAACCACTTCTGTTTATGCTCATTGTTGTTATTGCTACATAGCATTGTCATTTGTTTTTGCTGTTGATTTCTAAGCACACTGAATTAATGAACTTTAGTTTATAACCTTAATGCATGTTTGTATAACTGGTTCTTGCTACATCGAACATCCACTCTTATAGCTGATGTCTTTTATTGCTGAACTCCACTCAAACACTTCACTGATGTAGGCTTATCCAGATCATGGAATTGCTCAATACACAATACAAGTAATTCAGTGTTTGGTTTCCTGTGATACATATCAAGGACAATTATCCTAAACTGGGTTTGTCTTGAACAAGGACAGAACTACGATTATTTTTGGCATCTATAGAAGTCCAAGGGGTACTAAAATATAAGATTTTTTTTCTTCTTTTTAAACAATACTGGCAAATTCAGGATGCTACAAAAAATGCCTTTTGCCAGCTTTCAACTTCTTGGTCTCCATTGATGATTTCCTGAAAGGTTCTCGGAGCAGAACTCACAGCACAAAGCACACAATGGCTATGTATTAAACACAGTTTTAATCTGAAAATAAGCGTGGAATAGTTTGTAGTTTAATTGGTTTGTGGCTTCATCTGTCTGGAGAAAGTAGGAAGAGGGTATATAACCCCCCCTCCATTCTGCAGCTTGGTTAAGCCTCCTCTCCCAGCGAGCATTCCAGGAGAAGGTGGATAGCTCCAAGGGCTGGGTAACACCTTGGCTCAGCCCTCCCACTCGCTGGGTCAAAATAGCTGAGCCAGCACCTGCATGAGGGGAGGCAATAATTTAGTCCTGTTACAGGCCAGCAGTAAATCACTACCCCTTCCCTCCCACGGGGAGTAGGTGACTGTGATTCAGAGAGGAGCCTCTGAGTCAGGTGGCCTCCTGGTGCTCTCGTGGGATGTTCACTCCTGGTTTAGGAGCGGTGATGCAGAAGAGTCAATGCTTGACTAAATGTTGCTTCACAGGGCTGGTTGCATCCAGTCTGAGAGGAAGGTATGAGGAACTGCTTTGTCTTTTGGTTCGTAGAATCATAGAATAGTTTGGGATGGAAGGGACCATAAAGATCATCTCATTCCAGCCCCCTGCCACAGGCAAGGGCACCTTCCACTAGACCCGTCTAACCTGGCCTTGAACATTCCCAGGGATGGGACAACCACAACTTCTCTGGGCAAACTGTTCCAGTGCCTCACCACCCTCACAGTAAGGAATTTCTCCCGTATATCTAATCTAAATCTACTCTCTGTCAGTTTGAAGTCATTCCCTCTTGTCCTGTCATTACATGCTCTTGTAAATAATCCCTCTCTCTCCTCCTGGTAGGATCCCTTCAGGTACTGGAAGGCCACAATTAGGTCACACCGAAGCCTCCTCTTTTCCAGGCTGAACAATTGCAGTTCTCTCTGCCTTTCATTCCTTCTAAATCAGTGTCTCATCCCTTCAGCGGTAAAGAAAGGTTTAATATCCTGAAGCTGAAAATCATATCCACTCTTTTCAACTGGTTGTTTTGTAAAGAATGTGCTATGACGCATAGGAATGTGATCATAGTAAAGAGTGTGCCTGCAGAGATGTCATAAGTGTCTTCCCGTGCCTGCATTTCAGAAGGCAGCACTACCAAAGATAAAGGAGGAATCTGAAATAGCTGAGGTGGCAGGAATATTCTGGCAATGGACTTTCCAAAGAAAAGTATATTTTCTCACAAAACTGAAAATGCCCGTCGTGAAAAATGTCAGTTTAATGCAAATTAATGTGGAAAAGAGAATTGGAAGTTTTCTCTGGTGTATCCCTGAAGGCTCTCCTGAAGGACTGCACCGTCGCCATCACCGCCTGTCTGCTGGAGGGAAGGGAACAACGTGCAAGATTTTTTTCCCCAAGGCAGGAATTTCAACTATGCTTAGATGGAGCTCGTAGCTTTTTTTTTTTTTCCCCTGGAAACACTTACTGAGAAGAACAGGGAATTATGTTTCTTTATAGTGAGTTTTTTAAGTCACTTTTTCTCCCCCTCTTTTTTATTCCTCTGCTTTCTGGCCAACTAAGCACCTTGGCCAAATAGGAACAATCTGGTCAACAGCTTTGTTCTGAAGGTGTCATGGGTGATTCTGTTACTGCCAGCTTTCCAAATTCTCTTTCCTAGTATAGAGTGACTACTGAGGAACAAGCAGAAGTGTCAGGGTTGTAGTAGTGTAGCAGTACTGCTGTGGGTGAAGAACTTGTTCCTCTGCACGTTGCTTTCTGATTAGGGTCGTTTCTTGACTCAGCCTTTTTCTGAGATTTTTGAAAAAGACAGTGACATATTCTTGTTTCTGACCACTTCTACTCCATGACTAGCAAACATGCAGGAATAAGATGACACGTTTAGAATTCACCCAAAACCCCAAGAAATTAATTTTCTTTCTCCTTTACTGGCTGTTGCTCGCTGACTGTTCCTAGACAGTCAGTCCTGTCCCCCTCAAATGAGACAGTGATACTGTTTCTTGTAAATATATTACTTGTGAACACTTTATTAGCTAAAATGAAAGTGTGATCAAACCCCTTCCTTAGGCAGGAGTGAAAGCAAATGAAAGAACAGGAGAGATTCAGGATTTTGCTATGTCTTAACAGTAAGTGACTCAGACTTGCATAAGGTAACTTTTATTCCGTTTTTTGCACTCATGTCATGACATACTCATGTCTTGTTCTCTCTGTAAGGTGCCTAGGGTACTTGTGAAAAGGCTGTCATCAGTGCCAGGGAGAGACAAGTGCTGCATGAAAAGTGACAGTGGAAGTTTTCCTGCTCCACCAGTGTCTTTGCCTTCTTTTTTTTTTTTTAGGAGCCATCTAGAGAATAAAAGCCATACCTCAGCTATTACGGCCATTCAAACAAACCTGACTATAAATATCTCTGCTGGCTCCAAGTATAGTGCAGTTTTTCCCTGGAAGTGTTTGTTCAATCAGTATCTCCTGACTGTCCCCAAGCACTGATGAGTCAAGTCTCTGTAGAGGAAGGGCTGTCCTCCAGAGAAACACTTTCCCACGGAGCTGGAAATCTTGTGTCTCTTCCCAGCACTCTTAAAGACTTTTGGTGAGAATTATGGTCATGCTCCTCTCCTAGTGTCTTAAAAAGAATGGCTTGCACCTCTGAAATCATCTGACTGTTGACTGAGTAACCAGAGTGTTGATTATTGCTGGTACAGGTGTGGGGAACCAGTAGTGGTCCTGCAGATGGTTGTTGTAGGATGGTTGTTTTGCCAAAATATTGTGCAGTGTATCCATGCAACCCCCTTGCAGGTTATTTGTTAGATATTTTCAACTTTCCTTAACCAAGGAAATTATTTTTACCCTCTTCTTCTGTTACCTGTGAATGAATCCCTTAGTTCTAATCTTCAAATTCAGGTTGAGCATTAGACTAAAATATCATGGTAATATAACTGTTTCATATAAGATCATTCCACTTCATAAAAGGTGTCTTCTGATGGTCTGGAAATAATGTTATAAAACAGAAAGACCTCAAAAACACCAATGCACCATCACTAGAATTTTGTTATCTGAAAAATACTTGAAGTGCCTTTCTGCTTGCACTGTGTCCAGAATCAAAATGAGGAAAGAAAAATTTTTAAGATAAATTGGTTTGTGAAAAATTTATGTGCACTTTACTAGTGCAGGCAGGATGTAATCTGCTTTGTATTGAATCTGCTTTAAAAAAAAAACCACAATGATAATGAGATTTTTTAAAGGCACTTTTAAATTCATGCTGGCAAAAGACAAATAGTCATGACTTTTAATTTCTATAAACTTAACAGCTGGGGACAAAATAAAGCGTTATTAACTTAAGGGGTATAAGGAAGTTGCTTTTGCTTCAAGGACGAAATAAGTTATTCTATTCTCAGTGTTATTCATCTAAGCTGCCTGTCTGTTCTTTCTGCTGGTACAGCCAGGCCAGTGAATGGTTCTGTTTATGCTGCTTTTACTGTTAGCAGTGAGAGGAGGGGCCACAGACATCTCCTAAGATGTGTGTATTCCTTGTCCTTGGTAATGTCTGTAAAAACATTGTTTATGAAGGAACTGTGCTTCAGGGGCAAGTTGCTCTGCTCCTAAATGGGATATTCCTTGTATTCAAAATATAAACTGAATTACCAAGTAGTGAGGAGCTCCTTAACCTTATTTTACTGTATGGAAAAATATTATTTGTCTCTTCTATCATGAAAGCCATTAATAATAAAATGTTTATCCTTGTCAAACTGAGTTCTCACACTAATTTTAATTGCATCAAGTACAATTTACAGTTATCAGATGATAAATAACAGTTATTTTTATTTATCACTGTATGTATTGTATGCAACCGAGAAGAAATCTGTATGGTTTTATATTTCTTTTTTTCATTATTGTTATAAATTTATTGGTAATTCAAAGGCCAACCACAGTTTTTCTGTATTCTTGTGTGCCTGCTCATTCTTTTGCCTGTTGAATACAATTCCACTTATATTAGTGATTATTGTTTTTTTTTGCTATGAACATCTTTGATTGTCACCTGCAGACTCCTCCTGTATTTTCCTGGATTTCACCATGGAAGTTGCAGAATATATTGTGTTAATATAAACCACAAGTTCATGTTTACGTAGCGAGGAGTTTCCCTTGAGTCCCAAGTCTTTACTAACTGATTTGTCATAGAGGTGAAGGGCACAACCTCTGTGTTTAGGAAATCAATAGCAGTTGCCATTTCCATTAAGGAGTCTTGGCTGGAGTTGTTCTGTCTTACATATTACATTGCTATCAGTATGTGCTTTCTTTTGCTCATGGCCTGAAGCTAGAAAAGGGGACAGACCAAAAAAAAGGTAGGTTTTTCTTTCTCAAATAAGCATGTCCTCTCTGTAGAATTGGGAAGGACTGATCTGAAGATGGCTTGAGCAGAGAGGCAATACAGAAAAACTAGTGTGAGTAAATGTTTTAAAATAATGTACTTATACGTGCTCAGCTAAACCAAAACAGTGAAAAAAGTATAATCTGACTTTGTGTAGAAAAATGAGCAGGAGTGCCAAAACCCAGAAAGATACATCCTTCTGCAGGGAAGATTTCTTAGTGCATTATAAGGGTAGAAAACTAATACCTCTCAACAGCTGTTGAGTGGCATCTGTTGGCATCTCCAGGCGCCTGGAAGAATGACCAGTGTTTGAAACAACTGTAGGTAGAGCAGCAGCAAAGAACCAAGTTTGAGAGCAAATGTATTGCTGCCATTGTTTAGCTACCAAATTATGGCTTCTATAAGACCTCGCTGGGGTAAAGGCTCTTTACTTGTACCTGTTGCTGTCCTTTTTCAATACTTTTGATGATCAAGAGACATTTTATTACCCTTGAAGTGCAGGAATGCACACGAGTGCACCAGTGTGATGGTGTCGTTACAAAATAAACTTACATCGCTGTAAATTCTAGGGAGAAAGTGGACTTAATCCAACCATAAATGCTCCTGAAGTCAGCATGGAAAATTGCAAAACACATCTTTTATGATTTTGGATTAGCACTAACCATTTCCTCTAGGCAGAAGTGTCATTTAAAAGAGATTAAACTGCACATGACAAGGATAAACTCCACTTCTCCTCCCAGGGTGCTACTCAGAACTTACCTATTTAATACCAATGTTAGTACCCTCTTTTCTCACTGGAACATTAACTTGATTAGACCCTGAGGTGGGACTAGAGAGAGATGCTTGTAGGGGATTGATATGGTTTGAAGCTGACTCCCTGCCAAGTCTCCAAACCTTACCACCAGAAGTCGTCCCCCCCCCGCAACCTCAGGGAGAAGAGGGAGAAAAAAACTAAGAAAACCCCGAAACGAGAGAGAGACAACCAAAGTGAGATATATAAATATATTTACACTTATATACAATTTCACAAGGGAAAGGAAAGGGGGAAGGGAAAGGGAACAAAACTAAAATAAAATATATAGATATCCCAAGACCCAATATCTAACAACTAAAAAGTTAGCAAAGAAAAATAGCTCACTACTCCCCTGGGACAACGGAGAGTCGCTCCGGAACGATCGCCAGCAACCTCTGTCTCCCAAGGTCGACAAGGCCTAACCAGGCCTCGCTCCCCAACACGGCAGACTCAACAGCAGGGAACCTGCACCTCCAAGCCGCCGGAAGGAAAGAGAGCGAAGGCCTCTCCTCCTCTCTTTTTATAATCTGGTTTATGTAAAAATCGTAGGGAATACTGGGTAAATCTGGACCCTTCCTTGGCTACAAACTGGTCACCAAGGAAGGCCTAGCCCAAACCACCACAGGGATACACCATCAGCAGTGCTCCTCAGGACAGTGCCAGTACACCAAGGCTGAGGGAGCCCAGTCCAGTCATTCTTGTCTGCAGCATCCAACACGCAGTTATGGCAGGAAAAGATTTGTCTCCCAAGGCAGTGCTAAGTTCACAGCAGCCACAGTGGTGTGGAAGTGGGTTTGGGAAAATTCACCAGTTCTGCTTGTGTTACATCGTACTACTGCCTGGAAGGGCTTCTGTGCTATTGTTCAGTCTTACACACTCTGGTGTAATCCAAATATTCTGCCTTTAAACACTGACCACCAGCAGTATGATGCCAGTGCAGAATGCTGCATTCACAGATGGGGTAATCTGAGGGAAGATACGTTTCTATCAGAATTATTAAAGGAGCATCTGATAGCAGTGTTTCAGTTAAGGTTTATTAAACACTCTCCATTTTATCCTCAACTTTCAGGGATTTATAATTTTGCTATAAAAATTCACTCAGCCTTGAAACTTGGCATCCATCGTTTCATTCCACGAGACATTTTTAAAGACACAAGAGCAGAAATATTCCTGTTCTGGCAATGGCTTAAATGGATATTAACTTTCAATCCTGCTGTACAGCACATTGGAAGGTTGAAAAAACTGCTAAAAATTACTGTAAAAAGAAAAGCTTTTTCAGTAATATAGCTTGGATTATCCACTGAAATCTTGGTATTTTGAATGTGATCTGGTACATTTTGAGGGTTGTTGTCCAGTTTCAGAGACAGCTGCTTAGATGCAGATACCTCTGCACTGTACTTCTTGCAGGAGCTGGATCCACATTCTCTTTCTTAGCAGGACCAGTGTCCCATGAAGGAAGGGTCTTTACAGATAGGGAGGATGCCCAAGAACAGACTGTCCTAAAAGCTGTGTGAACTGGATGTGAAGTCCTGTGTTACATGAAAGCCTGGCACTTTTAAAAGGTTGGCAATGGGCACAGTTGCACTGAGATTGTGTGCTCTGGAGAATTACTTGAAAAAAACTTTCTGATGGTTAAGACTTGAAACAAATTCCTTTAGGGTCATTGTAGGATCTCCATCATCAGACCTCATACTGGACAGACTGAGCAAGGCGTGTGTCAGTAATGCCTTAGGTACAGTCAATTCTGTCCTAGGGCAGAGGGAGAGACTGACTCTCTCACGTGTCCTCCAGCCTATTTTTCACTCATTTCTCATCATAAAATTTGCTATATCCTTTGTCATTAGTGCTGCCTAGTCCTCTCCCCATTCACCATGCAAGTGCTTTACAGATGTCTTCAGTGGGCCCTTATTTCTTAGTGCAGAGAAAATTGTTTTGGTCTCAGTAGAGGTCTCCATTTTCCTGTCCTTTCCCCGTAACACGTCTGGGCCTGGTGTGCCTTCTTGATTTCACTGGCATTTAAACCGCTTGACATCTTTAGCCCTCAAGGATGCTCTGAGCTGTAAAGGCTCCTTGCTGAAACTGCTGTTCTGGAGTTATAGGTGATGCACGATTGGTTGGCTGCTTCGTGCACTAAAGAAATCAAACAGCGTGTAGCTTCTCCCATTAAAAATTAACACTCTGCAGTAGGCAGGAAAGACCTTCAGTGTTTTGTTGTCAAGGAGCAAATAATGGAAAAACACCACCTTTTTTTGTTGAGGAGTGAAGGGTGCTTCAAATTAAGAGCTGTCTCTTTTTGTATAGCTAATACCTCCTTGAAACTGATGACTGGACAAGGAAATCTGGGAATGTTGGACCGTGTGTGGGGTTTGCTTGGATGTTGCTCCACAGTTCATATCCACACTGCTTTTACCTGATGTGGAAAATGCGTGTCAGGAATATGTTAAGAGATGGATAAGTACCCGTGTGATTGAAGAGTGCTCTGGATATCCTTTCATATACTTTGTGTACATGCAAAGCTTCACACGGCTGCAGATGGCTAATTTGAAAAGAGGCCCGGGGGAAATTTGGCATAGAGTACATTTGTTAATGCAAATAACAATAATTCATGTGGGAAGGAGTGAAAGGATCATTTAAATGGAGCACTGATTCCCAAACTTCTCAGACATCTGTGAATATCCTGGGTTAAGAGGCTAAGCTCTTGGTGGGGGATTTGGTATGTGTTTGGGGTTATGTGAAGGTGAATTGTGGGATGTCAGTGTTCACATCTATTTTACACACTCAGCCTGCAAAGGGGGATTTGCCACCTGCGTGGGGTTCTGTTGCCCTGGTGTAGCTGTCTCAAGCTGTTCTTCGCTCTGCAAAACAGCAATGACTTGAAGCCTGAGAAATGTCTGTAGAGTGGGATGCGGTGATCGGAGCAGACCAGTGGAAAGCAGGCACGTTTCCTCTGTCTGCCTGAAGCAGCATAATGTTTTTGGCAGGGTCCACAGCGAAAGAAATGAGAGGGGGCATTCTGTCCAGCCAACTGTCACTGCTCACTGCCCACCTCCCTGGTACATCCTCCCTCTTTGCTGTGGCACCATCTAAATGCTAAATAGCAAGGCTGTTGTATGTCTGTAAATATGCATCACTCTTTTGTTCCACTCCCCGCTGTTATCAGATGAGAAAAAAAAGTAGTTATTAAGTAATTGAAGATTTAGGAAAACTGTGAAGCACTGTCATGTAAAGAAGAGATAAAAAAATGATATTACAAGAATGAAAGGTTTGTCTTGAGAAAGTCTCTAGAGTAATAGAAAATGAAGTCTATCTATTGAACAGGGTTGCAGTCAAGGGGTCCTTCAGCTCATCTGGAATGTGACAGGGTACAAAAGCTGGTGCTCATAGTCTCTGTCTAATTAGGAGTAACTGCAGTAAACAAGTGGTGTAATGAAGACCAGTTAGAACAAATGCCATTAATGAGAAACACACATTAACGTTGTTAGGATGATTGTTGGGTATTGCTGTGTAGTTGCTAATTTTAATTTTAATTTTCAATAGAAATTATCTATTGTCAACCACCCAGCTGTCCAGTACAGGGCAAAAGTAGGTAGCCAAGACACCTGAATTCAGGCTCCCCTGGTTGCTTTTCCCATGTTGCACCGTGCTCCTCTGGAAAGTGTGTCCACAGCCTCCAATGTACATCCGTTATGGAAAGAAAAGAGCAATGTCACTTTGAGGCAGATCCACAGGGTTTAGACCAACTTTCCATTTCCTCAGTTAATTACCAACATAATCTCTAGATAATCTCTTCTCAAGTCTATGAAGATTGGCTGCCTTTGAATTCAGAGGACACTTGGTCTTTTTGGATTGTAGCCATAGATTAAACTTCTTCAAAGTGGAGATAGCTGTACTTTCCTGCTGTTGATTGAAACACGCTGCTGAACACTTGTGAAGTTGGATAACCCCTCCAGAAACACAAACAATTTCTGGCCTCCCCGTGTCCTCCCAGCTCAGAGGTGCCAAATCCCATTATAACTCATTTCTGAGCAGACAGTCAATCGTAGCCTTGTTGTTCGAAGTGTAAGAGGATTTTCCAGTGTGGCTAGGAATGCTTTATCAATAAGAAATCACACATTATGAAAGAGCTATTTGCACCAAATTTGCACAGTCATGACCACAATTGTGGTGTTATTGCAGCAACCTAAAGAGGGGAATTTTCTAACTGATATTTTCTTAACTATCTTCATCATGACTGAGCTCTTACATCTCCCGTGAAAGGAGAGATGCCCCAACTGCAGGAGAGATGTACCACTGTCATTTGCACACCTCTGCTATGCAGAGCACCTTCCTACAGACACTCTCATAAGGTTTCTCTGATGTCACCTCTGTGAGCTTTGCAGAAGATCAGAAAACTTTCAAAGGAAAATTAAACGACAAGGGGGAAAACTTATTTAAATGAATAAATTTCCTTTATCCTGCATGCTTTCCCTCTATCACCCGCATCACCTCTACAATTGTGAAGGTATAGATTGTCTGAGGAGCCATTTGCCTACTGCCTGTGTGTGGCAGAGAGTGCAGGCTCCCCTGCATTTCTTGTGAACACCATAAAACTTTGAGGCTTGTGTTAGGCTGTCCCTCAGTAGCCTCTAACACCATTCCTGACCCTGTCATTCTGGCTCTGCACTTCTGATCTCAATGGGCTCACTAAAAATTGCTGAGGGCTGACAGCATGGATCCATTTTGTGTTTGCTGCTGGAGACTAAAAATGCTATTTTTTTTAAACATTTAGCAATTTATGAGACAGCAAGAAAATCAAATGCTTAATATGTGTTTTCCTGTAGGGCACAAATTTAAATTAAATTTTGCTCTTTAATGGGCCTTACATTTCTATACTATCTCACATCCAAAAAAATGCAGATACCTGAATAGCTGTGTGGGTGGGGTTTGTCTCTGGTTTAAGATCACATCTCTAGCATCAAGTCTGTCATTTAGTTTGCTGATGTTTATTTACAAACTAAACTCTGCCCATATCTGAATGTAACACAGTAAATGTCTGTGTGGTTTCAACACAAGATATGACCCACTCAAATATCCATACAGTAATTTCCCATGAGCTCAGAGGAAATCATTCCATCTCCCAGTGGACATCCAGCACCATTTTCTATTGTACTTGAATTTTCTTTGCTTGTGATATTGCATTTCTCCCCCTCCCCAGACACACACAGTCATTCCAGTTTCTGGTAATAACTTTCTGATCAGGTTTTCTTTGTACTCTTCAGCTTTTTGAAAGCTCACTATTGGGGTAAATTTCTCTTTCATCTTCATGTAGCCTTCTCCTCCCCATTTATTCTGAAAATGGTAAAGAAGAAAGTTGCAGTGCAAACACAATTTGCTTGCTTAGTTTTAAATTATAAATCCCCATTTTTCCAAATTCTTCCTACAGGGAAAAAAACCCCAAACACCCCAACAGTTATTTTTATCTTGTGACATTAAAATCTCGAATTTCTACTTATGAAGAATAAGACAACTCTCTGCTTCACCAACTGTATGTTTTTTTTACAAATGTCAGACTTAGTATTAGATGAATGAATGCATGCAAATATAACTGCATACTTAAATATGTGCCATAAGGGCATCTGAAAAGACAGAATTGGGGTTGACACTCTCTGGATGGAGGGAATGATGCAAGATTTGCTTCTGCCCCACTTAGGCCTGATATTGTGAATGCTATCTACAAAATAGAATGGCTGAAGAGTTTGCTAATCAAACCCTGCTCTCTGCCAAAATACTGAAGAAGTTACTGTGGCTAAAATGTTTATAGCTCTGTGAGATGTAGAGAAGTGGGCGAGAAATACCTTTCAGAGAATGACAGTGATTTTGGTTTAAGATAGGAAGCTCAGACTTGGCTTTCCACCACAAAATAAATAGAAAATGGACTTAAATACAACCTTTGAAGCCACTGACCAAACAGTCAGTAACATGTCTGTTATTGTTTGGTGCCACTTGCAGGTGCTCACACCTACTGTGCTGAGGCACCTGGGGAGGCAATCATGAAGGAGATGTGCTGATAGCACTGGGCAGCAATTTATCACCATTGACACCTGTCTCCTATGTATCCCATTGCTCCCTGTCATTGTGTTCAGCCAGGGGAAGAGAGGATAGAGAATCATAGAATCCTAGGATGGTTTGGTTTCAAATACACCTCAAAGATCATTTCGTTCCATCCCCCTGCCACAGGCAGGAACACATTCCACTAGACCAGGCTGCTCAAAGTCACCCCCAACCTGGCCTTGAACACTTCCAGAGATGGGGTATCCTCCCCTCAGCAGCAGCATTCCAGTACAAAACAGCTCGAAAACATAAAAGTTTAGGCCACCCTTTGACCGTGTCCCCTCTTCCCCCACCACGGAGCTTCTGTTATCTGCAGGCTGGGAGAGTCCCTGTGAAACTGTTACAGTGACACTGAATTATATTTGCCCTCTTCTCCTGCCATGCTCTTTATTTTGCCAAGGCTGTGAACAGCATCCCAAAATCCTGTGAGCTGGACCTATTGTACTAAGGACTATTCTTTCTGTGTCCAGAGAGAGCAAAGGCTGTAGCAAGGAAAGGGCTTCCAGCTCAGCAGTCGAGCTCTGCTGGCACCGGCGCAGCCACGTCAAATGCCACCAGATAAAACCCTAATCCAGGGTTAGGTGTAAAGCCAGAGGTTTCAGGCAGGGATGTCAGCTGCCTTTTGTTTTCTGAAGCGAGGACTGTGAGCAATTTCGAGTTTGCAATCTTGCGAGAGTGTCATGAGTGGATTTAGTGAGATTTTGGAAAGCAGTGAGTATGTATGAAGATATAAAAAAATTTCACTATTTCTTTTGCTGAGCTTGTTGACTGTAAAACCTCCCTGCTCCTCTCTGCTTTGCTACAGAAATCTCAGTTTAAAACAGAATGTATGTTTTACATCTACATATGTGTGAGTGTACACTGAACAAACAAAAAAGCCATTAATTACCTCCACTTGATGATAAATAATATCTTAAGGGAGAAAAGACACTTTTAAATTTCCAGACCAAACATGATCAGATGTGGTTAAATTATAAGGTGAGCCAGATTCCAGGTGATGTAAACTGGTATAGTCTCAATGAAACCGAAAGAGAAGTTCAGACCAGAAACAGCTAAAAATCCAGCATGTTTTATAAGCAAGTTTCAGAAATAAACTGTTTATCCCTCTTACTGTTAGAATATTTATTGTAGCAGGATATTTTCAGGCAGTAAAAATAAGCAGCTCCCAAACTTGCTAAAAATAGAGAAAAGACTTGGGCACTGCTAAAAGGCATTATTTTTTTACTGAAAGTGGTTTATTACTTACATAATTGGCATACAATAGAAAGCAGTTCACAATAATGGTATTGTTCATACTTCTGTAATTAAGATTGTATCAGTATTTCAAGGGCATAATACCCAGTTAGAAAAATGCATGTAATTACAGCATTAATTCCTCATGAAGTCGATCTTTAGCCAGTTTTTATGGGGAAAACACTGCTTTGGTCGGTGACCAGGTAGAGGAATCCAAGGAAAATCACTCTGGGTTCCAGTGTGGCATCAGGTGTTTTGCATTCCTCACATAATTAAAGCCTAATGTGGAAGTGATGCCTTAACAGACTTAACCAGCAGAAATGCAAATATTAGGCCGACTTAGTATGTTCCACTTTTGCAATTTATTAATTGCTGTAAATATGCAAAGGTATGCAATTAAAAGAGCAAATGAGTATTTCTAATTAGGATGGAATGGCAGCACATTTCATCAAAGTAGGACACAGTGTGCTACTTAGCTGTGTATATGTTTTTGCCAATTAGTCAACAAGGAATTCTCGTATGAACAATTGAGCCTTATGTAATTGGAAAACGAACACTAAAGCACCAAAGTCCAAAAACAACATTTATATTACCCTGTAACACAACAGGGTACCTCTGGCCTCCTTTGCATCTGGGGAAAGGGATAATTCATTGACAAAACCTGAGCCTGCGTGTGGGAATGTGGCTTCCTCCAGGCTGTCTGTGCCTCACAGTGCTGATGGGGCTGCCCAGGAGACGTGGGGAGAGCCCTGCTCACAGCCAGGGGAGCAGGGCACGTGGCACTGGGACAGCCCAGGGCAGAGCTGCTTTCTGACCCCTCACATTCGTGCTCTCAGGTGGGTCTGTCAGCACTCGGAGCACTGTGGAACGTGTCCACAGTGCCTGTCAGTGTGACATTGAGGATTGGATCCCGGCTTTCCTGGCAGTCCCAACAGCCTGTTACAGCCAGTTTATCCTCAGTGGCAGAACACCACACAAACATTAACCAGCACTTTCCTAGAAAGCATTTAGAAACAGACCTAGGCTGGAAATATAATGGAAATATAACTCTTGGCTAAAATAATTTTGATCTGATCTCCTCTGCAGAGCTGCATCTTTGTGCATGTGTGGGAGAGGGGCAATTCCACAGGTGGCCATGTATGAGATGTGCCAGTGCTGCACAGCCACTTGGACCATGGCAAGTGACCTGCTGGCAGGCTGGGGTAGCTGAGCACCATGCTGGGGTACAGCCTTCAAACAGAGAGATACCAAATTCCCGTGCTGAACCTCACACAGTGGGGAAGCAAACCAATTTTCTGTGCAGTCAAGAATATCCCAGTGAATACTCCACATTTTAGGTGAGGGGGCACTCAGAGCAGGTGGAGTTCCTCTTAGTTGATGCTGTTAAATGCACAGTCCCGTGGGAAGATTTGTGTTTGCTGATTTAGCAGATTTGGAAATTTTTAGACTTTGGGGTTCTTTCTTTCCTTCAGGGAAATAGGGGAATAGGATTAGAAGGGGAATAACTTCATTTCTTCACTTACATCTTTGGGGGAAGCTGTATGGAAAAGGAGGCTACTGGTACAAATTAGAGCCACAAATACATCAGTCATGATGTCATTTCATATCAAAGTGGGGTTGGCAGGAAGAAGAGTTTAGTCTGCTTGTTGTGGGGAGATAAAAATCTGAAACTGCTTTGGAAAGACCTTGTTCAGGCAATGGAGCACAAAAGGGATGAGGAGAGGAGTGGTGGAGTGCACAGCAAAGACCCTGACCCTCATGGGAGCTGCTCTGAGCAAGAACGTGCCTCTAGTCCTTGTAGTGCTCTGATGGGTTTGGGCCTGCTCTTCCCTTGCTTTTGGACCAAGTTGCCTTGTGTTTGTGAGGATTTACAGTCTGTGTTGTGGAATCAGTGAGTTTAGGGTTTCCATTTGGGGAAAGGAAAAGCCATTTCTCCTTTGTATAATAACTTACATGCACTTAGATGCAGGCTGCACTTAAAGAACCAACTGACAGTCTCTGTGACAGATGAAATAGAACATTCTGGGGCTGCAGAGTAAGATAATATAATTCATACTGTAGCGGGCAGCCTCCTGCCCTGAGCCCTGACCCCTCAACAGATATTCTTCCCATAACCTCCTGAAATATTCCCAGAGCCTCTTTCATGGTGAAAGGTAACTTGCTTAGTGCTTCTCGTATGCTCAGAAGGCACTGGCCTGTAGCTATAAATAATTACTGACTACTCACACTGCCTAGCACAAAGTTCGGGTTTGAACTTTGGTTCAGATACCTCTGTGCCTGTTGGTGGTTGCTGTATGTGGTAAAAGTTGTACTTTCTACATTCAGCCCATTTGCTCCAAGTTAAAGCCATTTTGTCATCTGGTTGAGGTGCTCAGACAGGGAATTAAGTTGGGGGCTTTTTAGGCGATTTGTTTTTTTTCCTGTCTTTCTTCTTTTCCTGAGGATGGTTGCTCAAACCTTGGGTTTTTTCTAGAAGAAAGTTAGTCACCTAACTCCAGGTAATCAGTGGGTGAGTGTTTAACTCCCTTGTGCTCCACTGTGAAACACAACCAAAGGACTGAGGCCTGACCTACAATTGCCTTTCACAGTTCTCCTCGTGAGTTAGGGATGTCTCTTGGCACCTGGGTGAGTCAGGAGTGGGGGATGAGCAGATGAAGCTGGGGAACATCTACAGGTGTCTCTGTCCTGAAAGCCTCCAAGCCCTGGCAGCCACCCCAAAACAGGACATTGCCCTTTATGCTGCCTTTGCAGACAGCAAAGCCTGTGATGGTCCATCCATGGGTGATCCTCTCTGCTGAACTTAGTCCCTCCAGCTTGGCCTCCATCGAGGCCACTCACTGGTGCCACTTGTATGAAAGCTTTCCCACAGCCCAGGGGGCTCCACCTCTGTTTCCTTTTCAAAGAACAATTATATATGGCAAAGACAACAAATGCCCTCTTGCGTCATAGCTGGGTCTGACGTGCTGATCTGTGTGCTCACAGATTGTGCTTCAGTGCAGAGAACCATCTTCTCCAGCTTCCAACAAACCCCAAGGAGTTTTGCATCAGGTTATTTGATGCTGTTATTTTGACAGACTTCCTACCCAAAGTGCTTTGCATCACTCAAGCTTGCCAGATACCGAGCTTCATATTTGGAGTGAGGGTAACTTTCCTGATGTATGGAAGGTGTTTAGTACTTTCATTTGACCTTAGCTTTAACTTGCTCATATTTGTCACTGGAGAGAAGGGTGATTAGGAAGATCTATGGCCCTCTGTACTGATTGCAGACAGTGGATGTGCAGCACTGTCAGAGTGGGCAATTGCTGATAGAACTGTTTCAAGTTCTATCACTTTGGATCTCAGGCTCACATCTCTGTCAGCTCTATGTGAATATCTCCTAGCACAATTTCAATATTTACTTCATGCAGAATTGAGAACATCTGGGATTTATGTGGCTGCTCACAGGAGTAAAGAAAAAAAAAGAAGAAGTGTTTCTGGGGCTTTGCCTACAAAAGATTCAACTTTCTGAGCAAAGCTAAATGGTGTTTGGCAGTGCTATAGCAGAAAATTAGAGTGAAAATGGTATAAAGACTCCTGTTAGTACCAAAAGAACTTGCATTCTGCAGAATTTGGCATAGCAACATCCTGCATTCCCAGAACTCTCCCTATGTATTTGAAAATAATGAAGTGAGAACAAATTGGGTTTGTGGAGTATATTATATGTGCCAGCAGGCTTGTTTGTGTGTGTCTGAGATAAATGTGCATGTGCCTATGTGTATATGGGGTAATTGTTATCTGCTGAGTGGTGTGTGAACCCCTTCCCTCCCCCCTGTATACTGTGAATAACAAAGAAATACTGGGTACTGCCATTTATGTCTAGACTTGGTTTCCATGTAAAGAGGCTAATGCTAGCTAAGACTGAAATGGTCTTCTCTTTCTGCTACTTTTGAGGCATTTGGGAATATTTTTATATCCTTTTTGCCTTTAATTGCCATTGTCCCTGCTTCATCCTCTCCCTTGTTGCCACTTAGTCCTTGCTGAACTGAGGAAATGGCTTTTCCACAATGTACTGTAACTATTGAGATCTTTGATTATAAAAGGTACCTGCTGTTTCTGCTGCCTCCTGTAACTGTAATTTGCACAGGGAAGGAATGGGGAAGGCTGCATTGAGGAGCTGGCTGGAGCCTTAGGAAATCCACCACCATGAAAACCCTGCTCTCCTTTGCACTGGGGGAGGCTCTGTCTCTTCTGACCCCTCAAAGGTGACTATTTTTGTCAACAAAATAGGGCTTCTCTACAGTGACAGGGCTTTGTTATCCCAGAGGAGGTCAGCTGAATTTCAGGACAGCACAGCATCTTCCCAGGTGTTTGATGCTGTGGTAACACACACTCTATTGACAGCCTGCATTGGAGCTGGCACTCGGTACAGCAACAAAATGCCGCAGTAATTCCTCAACGGTTTCACTCTTGCCCTTCTGTTCTTTATTCCGTGAATCCGGAGTCCTTACCTAGCCTGGATAAAGTTATTAGCATTGGGCTATGCCTGAGCCTTTTAATCTGTGTGAGGTAAAGGTGCTCAGTGCAAAGAGTTCTTGCAAGAAGTCACAGCACCATTCTGGTAACTCAGACCTGCTGATATTATGCATTTCCAAATCCTCATATCTACCCGAGCTCCTGTGTGCATCATGAGTCAAACTTCAAGGTACAACGTCAGAAGTTTTCTCTGCTTGTTTTCCTTTTCGATCCTGTAAATTTTTACAAGCAATTTTTGGCTTGTACACTCAATGTTTTTTACAACTACGCAGCAATCTTTATATCCAGAGTTCCTGTGTGTCTTACTGACATTTGTCCAGGTCAGGGCACTGCAGGTAGGCAGTAAGTCAAACTAACCCTTTAAATGTTGACAATATGGTATATGCTCTCTGTATTTATTGCTAAACCATAAAGCAAGCCATGGACTTCATGAAATATTTGGATTTACTTTGCATGTCTGGAAAGTCAGTCATGTATGAAAGTGCTGAAGTACTGCATGTGCATGGAGCATCTGTGTTGTACATACACATTAGGAGTGATGCTTCCCAGGGGCATCTGTGAGTATGCAAGATATGCACAGGCTAATGATTGCAGAGCAGGGTACTTGGTCTTCCAGGAAAGCTTGCTTGGAGCATATTTCCCATGGCTCTATAGCAGGGGGGATCCCCCACACTAGCCCCTTCTTTCAGAGTGGTCTTTCCTGAAGGAAAACCAGCCACATTTGAAAGTGGACTGGTCACCAGGAGGTGACAAAAAGTATGTAACTTATTGAGAGAAAAGTCTATAATCACAAAGGAAAATTCCTTCTTCTCTGGAGTTTTCTATAAATACATCATTGTACTTGGGGGTTATCTGACATTTCTGTAATTGCTGTATCTCAATATTGCAGCAGAGTAATTCTGCACTGTAGGTGCACATAATACAGAGTGATGGTGTCATTAATCTCAGAGGAACATCAAAAGTCTAAATGTATCTAAGCACTGCCAAATACCACTTAAGTGTTGTCCCTTCCTCTTAGTCCTCTCTTCTGCTTTCCTAATAACTCTGATACTTTTTTTTTTTGACACATTTCTCCATAAGCACAGTGGGAAGAGGTACCTCCCAACATGAATCATGGTTTGTACAGACTTCCATACTTGGATTTTAACATCAATTTTACCTTAGGATAGTTACAGGTTGTCACTGTGCCTCACCTAGGTATATTATTTCCATATCATTTTTGTGTGGATATGGTGGTATTTATTCATACCCGAATAAAACCAATAAAGCACATAGCCAGTGCATATTTTATTACTAATGTAGCATTTACAGCACTTTATTGTTAACATAAAATAATGGTACACATATAAAAAGCAAATGTTTCAGCATAAATCACTCTAAAGATTCAGCCAGCATGACCATCTCACATAATGTTTCCATTTATCAATCAATATGTCAACATGCCTTGATGCTTCAGATGTAAATTATCATCTGAGGTGCCTTTAGCTCCTCAAAATGTCATCCACTGAACTGAGCTCATTCAAGTTCACCCTTTAACTTCTTCCCTGAGATGCTCACTGTCCATCAAATAAGTGGAGGTGGTCAGAGGTTAATGAATCTTAATTGGACTTCATTATGGGGCAATAGCACCTCAACTGTCTAATTATGTTGTGATACTGAAGAGCAATGTCATCAGCAGGGATGTGATGGACTGGAAGCCATGGATTATCAGGCACTGCAGAACTCCATGAAGTGTTGTGGTTCCCTGCATTGTCCCCACTGAGGTGTAAAGCTTGGTGCATATTAAAAGAGCCACATTTCAGTTTTCAGACAAATTTAAAAAACATTTGTAAGTGTGAAGACTTCTGACTGATTGAATTATGCTGTAAGGCAAGCCCAGTGCTGTATGACTTCTATCATTACTATGATCTGGTGTTCTTTATTGCCTGTAATGCCAGAAGAGAAATTGTATTCCCTCACTGCAAGTAGGGCAAGGCAAACTGAAAAAAAATCCTTCACTCCCGAGTTTTATGGTGTTAATTTGCCACATATTAATTTTCACGTATCATTTGAGAGCAAACAAAGAATTAAAGTCATTCATTCAGTAATAAAACTGTTTTATTCAGAGTTATAATTAGGCTATATTATTTTCCGTTTCCCTTTGGAGGATTGGAGGCCATGAGCAGAAAAAGATTGTACTGCTGTCAAAAAGTCTGCTTATGCACTGGCTTTTATCAGATACGCTTGTAAGATCCTAGTGAAGTTACCAGGGCATTGCAGGACCAAAATATACGGGAACCGTGAAGTATTTTGTTATATTGTAACTAGTGGTGTTTATGTTTCCCAAAGTTTCATGGTCTGCATCAGGTGCAATTTGCCATTTTTTAGATGTTGTCACATAATCACTTTGTCCTTTTATTTAAAGCAGGAGCTGGGTACGATGTCTGGTTGCTAGAAATCATATTCTATGAATAAAAGTTGTAGTAAAGAGCTTCCAAGCAGCTCTTCACAGAGCTGTGTAAGTAACTGATAGGGTTTGGGGTCTTATTGGGCTTTTGGGGTTTTGGGGGTGGTTTTTGTGGTTGTTTTGGGGTTTTTGTTCTGTTGTGTTTTGGGGCTTTTTTTTTTTTAATTTTAGTCATTCTGGAGCAAAATATTTTTTCTTAGTAACAAAAAAAATGTCAGTTTAGGTTACCTGTTTGAATAAAAATGACAGTTTGTATTTCCAAGGATTTTAAGTTTATTTATTTATTTATTTATTTTAATATTCTGGGTGTTTTTATAATGACTAAAGGAGCTTTTAATATGAAACAAACAAATAAAAAATATTAAAAATCAAATTATGAAATGAGCACTTCAACTTTTGAAAAATTAACACGTCTTTGGCCCAAAAGCCTTTATGGATGTCACCCCAGAAGGGTAATTTTGTGTGTGTGTTCTATTCACTTTTTAATTCTCCATTTCTTGGGCCATTCGTTTTTCATTATTTTTTTCTTTTCACCTTCAGGGATTTATTTTTCCTTGAGGGGAAAACCCAACACTCTTCACTCCTTACATTATCTTGGGCTAAATCTTGCTTAAGAGTATGTGTTGTCTCTTGCCAAACCAATAAAAATTCAACCTAAATGATGACAAACAGTAGGACCACTCTAAACATCACTGCAGATATAAGTGTACTTTGGCTGAAGAAATGTGCTCTTTCTTCCTGGCATTGCAAATGGCAGCTAATTTAAAATTGTTTCATAAATAAATGATTTTCAGCCAGCAAAAGAGCACCTTCATTTCTGAGCTGAAACTGGTAATTTTCTTGTGGACTTGCAGTTGTTAGGGAAGGAAGCAGAGTTATATGCTGCTGTCTGCACCATCAGGTATCCTGCTTTGAATCCAATAAACTGAGCTCAACAGCCTCAGAAGGGTATTAAACATCAATATCCTTTCCTCAGCGAGCACTAATCAGTTCCATCTCTACAGCTTTTTGGGATGAAAAGAGGCTGTTTGGTTGCTGCAGGATTTATAATATTTATAGCTACGTTTTATGTTCTGTTTCCGCCTGCCTTTGTTTCCACCTCTCTCATTAGCTTTATTTACGTGGGATATGTGTGAGCTGATTGTAACACTACAAATCGGACCAAGGACCCGACCTGTAGGATGTATCTGTCATAGGAAAGGCTTCACTCAAGTTTCGGTGGTTTCACTCAAGAACAGTCAGGCATCTGTCTTTATTGCTTATTTTCAGCTTGCAAGGACAGATCCTGGCACTGGGGAAACTCGTTGGCACAGCAATGGCCAAGGAGTCTTCACCTCTCTGGAAGTGCTCAGACCTCAGGGCACCAGAATATTTCTGCAGGGAGCCTGCAAGAAACCTGGAGAGGGACTGTTTAGAGGGGCATGGAGCAACAGGACACAGGGAATGGCTTCAAACTGTCAGAGGGCAGGGTTAGTTTAGATGTTAGGAAGAATTCTTCCCTGTGAGGGTGGGGAAGCCCTGGCACAGGGTGCCCAGAGAAGCTGTGGCTGCCCCATCCCTAGAAGTGTCCAAGGCCAGGTTGGTCAGGGCTTGGAGCAACCTGGTCTAGTGGAAGGTGTCCCTGCCATGACCAAGGAGTTGGAATGAGATGATCTTTAAGGTCCCTTGCAACCCAAAGCATCCTGTGATTCTGTGATTGATAACTCAGTGGGACCACAGTCCTGATTAGGCTGTGACAGCACTCTTGTAATAACTTGTCTGTTTTCCATTACATCATCTGAAAACTTCATTCAGATAAATGATTACATGAAGAAAACAGAAACAAAACCAAAACCCCCCAGGCACATGTGGTGTATGAAAGCAAATCTCAGCCCCTATTAATTTTTAGGCTGTTAAAAGACACTTTCCTATAGAATAACACACTACTATTGTCCCTGAAGTGTGAAATATAATACGAATAGCCAGTGGCAGTGAGGGATATATTTGCTGTGTGTTCAGGTAGGGTTCATCTGGTAGAGTTCTATCACATTCTGATAGATTTATGACACTTCAATCAGAAGCACAACACTTGTGTGCATGTGCTCTGTGCCCGCAGGGACAACACAGATTTCAGGGAATGCAATGAGCATTCCAGCAACAATCACAATTCAGGACAACAGTGTCTTCACATTGGATATCAGTGGCAACATCTAATTATAAAGAAGAAAATGTCAATGCTTCCTCTTTATTACTAACATTGTGGCTGCATTAAATCTAACTTTATTTGACAGGGTCTACTCAAAATTATTTCCTACAGAAATGTGCTATCAGAGAGCGAGTGTAAATCTTTGTCAAAAACAGCAAGTAGTAGCTGCTGTTAAGCAATTTTGCAAATATGGTACCTTCAGGCACATGTACTATATTTCATTCTGCATTTCCTGATATGACAATTAGCCTTCAGAGTCAAGATAAAAAAGATTATGGATGTAAATATGGCTATTTCTTTTCTTTTGGTCGATTGTGTCGGATCACAGCCAGATACTACTTCTCAGCGTGATGAGTTTAAATATGTTTTACTCTTTTCTTAAGGAAAAAAATGGAAATTGACAGCAGAGTACTTAACTGCTGAGATTCATATGCTCACTTTATGTATATATAAAATGTAATTCAAGTGGCTGCAAACATTGACTAATCCGAGAATTCAGGCTTATTTGAGTTTTCTGTAGAGAAGCTTAGATTAGATCAAGTTGATGAGTTCTTTTGAGTTGCATATTACAATGTCATAAAAGACTAACTGAATTCATACCAAATGAGAGCTGGGCTCCTGCTCTCAGCACTGACAAAGAATAGAATCAGGATTTGCATCTTCTCCTCACAGACAGCAAACCTCCTCTTTGATTATTAGAGGAGTTTTGGCAAATTGTCTCACTCAGCAGCAAAATAACATGAAAAAGTCTTATTATAGAGTCAGTCCTTGTACATGGATTTTATTATTGTAATTTTCTAAATGTGAGCTATTCTTCATCTTTGCAGCCTGGAGGTGGCTTGAAAACCTGTCTGGGAAATTCAGTCACAAATTTGTCATAACAGTATTCTGAAGAAGAAAGCTGCAATCATAAAAATACATATAGCTAAAATTAGGCACTTCACACTCATCTTTCATGAAGTTTGACCCTGAGGAGCTCTGCCAAAGGACCAGCACAGCCTGAGCTTGACCTGGTGCTTTGGTGGAACCCAGTAGGCTTGTTCCTGAATGTGCCAGAGAAGGGGTGAGCCCTGGCTCTCTCTGCCCTCCTGCTTGTGACAATGGAGGCAGCAGAAATTCTTGTGGAAAATGGGCAGTCTTGAGCACAGTCACTGCAATTAGAGACCTTTTCCTTTGTACCTACACCAAAAGCTTGGCTGCATTATTTTTTGCAGCTTATTACCTGAAAAAAAGACATATCAGTTGAAGGAGCATGTGTGATAAAGATATGGAATCAGGAGTTAAATAAAGAGAACAATGAATATTGCTGAGATTATGCAGTTGGCAAAAGAGCTGGATGCAGTTAAAAATCCTGCAGATGAGTCCAGTAAAGATGAAGATCATTGAAGGATACTAGGCAGGCATCAGAGAACTGTGTTCCAACCACAACAAAAACTGAAAAGAAAACACCGAGATGGCCACAGCAGGTGTATTTTATAGTTCCAGCACTTGTGAGACCTGCCAAAGAGCACTATAGACTTGTGGCAGCAGAGCATTTGAGCATAAAAGGAGCATAAAGTTGCCTTGGCATTCACATCCAATTTAAAAGAAAAGCACTGCTTGGATACCTAGAAAATACGTATCTTCCAAATATTTCATATGGAGCTTGTGTGCTAATCAAGAGGACATTCATGGAAGAAATCAGTGAACAGCAGGCTTGAACAAATGCTTTCCCAGCTCCCAAGCAGGAATTATTTTTAATCATAAGTCATAAACCATCCATTGGAGTAACCCCCTGATCAGTGTCTTGCTGTCATGTGAGTTGTTTCATTGATTTCAGTAGAGCTATTAAAGATAAGCGTGTGCTTAAGTGCTTGGCAGGGTTGAACAATAAAGAGAATACATTATTTTTTGCAAAGATACTGCAAAACCTGCACCCATTTGCAACTTACCTCCCATTTTATAGTTCTGTCGTTTAAGGAAACATTGAGTCCCTGAGAATAAGAAAGAAGTCATAGACTGAAACTGCACCAAAACAGAGGAAGACTGTTTTTCCTTGCAGATGACGTGCAATGACCTCCAACAACTTTAATTAAAGAGAAAATGCATGCAGAAGGGAACAGTACAAAGCTATAGCAAGGGCTGATAATTTAGTTCAGCATCAAAAGTCAGTAAAGCAGTGCGCTTCATGAAAAGCAACTGTCAGTTCTTGGACAACAATTACAAAACATGCTGTGATGCACTGAAATATGAGGGGGAGGAAAAAAAGGAAATGTCTAACTTCTTCAAACTGGGCACACAGTTCATATTCCTTTTAACTACCTGAGGGAATTAATTAATGAGTAGAAAATACCCACCACAAACCCAAAGTCCACTTGATGGCTAATTGCAGGTATCTGCTTTGCAGATCACCTGCTGCTTTGACTGTTTTTATCCGGGACTGCCATCGTTATCTGCTGCTGACCTCACCCTGTGAAACCACTGTACAGGCTGGCATGAAACTCAAGGTGCTGTAACCCTGCATGGCATTCACCTGGGCTGGTTTTCCAGTCACTAATTCAGGGCAGGTGATTAACAGAGAGCAGCCACCTTTCCCTTTGCATTAGCTCCAAACCTGCAGAATTTCCATCTCCATTAACAGGATGAGGGTGGTTGGGCACTGGAACAGGCTCCCCAGGGCAGTGATCACAGCACCAAGCCTGACGGAGCTCAAGAAGTGTTTGGACAAACCTTTCAGGCATGTGGTGGGATTCTTGGGGCTGTCCTGTGCAGGACTAGGAGCTGGATTTAATGATCCTTCTGGGTCCCTTCTGACTCGGGAGATTCTATGATTCTATGAACAGACACGGGGCTGATCGACTTCTCCTCTGACACGGGGTTTCATCGTGTGTCTGCCCCTATGGCTGCTCCTTTCATTAATTGCACCTCAGTCCTCCTTAAAGACATATTTGGGGACTTCTTGCTTCCCCCTTAGAGGGATGGAGAGGCTCGAGCTGGGTGAGGGACACTGTGGGGGTTTACTCTTGACCTCTCCACACTAGATCTCAGGTGACAGCCACAAGAAGCTGTAGCAGCAGTGAGTCTGTCTTGACTTCATCTGCAAATGTCTTCTGCTGCTGAGGTTTTTCACCTTGAGCAAACATGTCATTCAAGACAATGGTAGGACATGCAAATGTAGATCCCTTCGTAGACTTTTCTCCAATTTTCAGGAAAAATCTATGGATTTTTAATCTGACACTCTACTCTGTATTTACATATTGACTGTTGGAAACTTCTCTGATGTGTAGTGACGATCAGGACATAGGAGCCTGCCTGAGGTGCATAAAAGTCACACAGATTCAAAGAATTAAGGGGATAGCAGTGAGTGGCCCATGGACTAACATCTTTCCTGCTTTGGTCCTGTGAAGAGAGTCCTGCAGGTGGAGAGAGAGATGTTTGCTTGGATAGAAAGGGATGGGTAGTGCCGAATGAGGGAATTTAACTGTAAGTAATCAGGTTGGCCAAACTATCTATCCTTGTGCCTGAAGGGTCCTGTTGAATTCAGAGCATGTTTGCTTGCTGGCAGGTCTCAGTGGAGATACCCTTCCCAGGCATTAATGTAACCGATAGCATCACTTGAGTGGTGTCAGCTGAAGTGATATTTCTCTTCCCTTCACCTAATAGAGACTGAAAGGACTCTGAATTCCTGGATTTAGTTGTGTGAAACTATCGGGTGTTTAGGAAGGAAAAGGAAGATAAATGCAGGAATCAAAACCACTACAAAATCAACACAGTGTAGTTTAAAGATCACTTGTGCAGGGTTGGAGCCTGCCCATAGCAGACCTGTCTAGTCCAGGGTAAGGAAGGACACAAGTCTGAAGAACTGCTGTAAAAAACCACCAAGGCTGAAGCTTGGGCTCTTCCCTGTACTATGCTTAGCTAAAGGTATACATGAGTAAAATATTCTAGTGTGAGTTGGACTTGATGGTTTTTCTACAATTATGCCTAAAGTATGTAATTTTGAAAATATGGATGGCTTGATTGCAGACAAGTAGATGGAGAGATGTGTGGAGAATCAGAGCAGGTAACAGCACTGGCAAGACTTGCTGTACTCTGCTTTATTTACAATGCAAAGTAAATATGTTTTGTTTGAATGTCTCAGTTCCATACAAAGTATGACTGCAAATCCTTGGCTGAAACTGAATAGTCAATAAAGTCCTTGAAGTATTTATTTCACCTTTTAATATATGTATTGTTAATCCGTTAGAGTTTACAAATTAAAACATCAAATAAACACTTTTATTTCTGCTAAATAAAGCTCAAAAATCTGGTTTAATTTCAAATTTTGATTCTATTCCCAAGCAGTTCAGTGGAAGTTTTACTAGTGTAAGGATTCAAAAATGAGCTCACTGATTGCAGCCTCACTTCCCTGGTAGGCACAGTGATCTCAGAGAAAGTGTTCTGGTTGTTAGTGTGACATCTGTCATAGTACAACTGCATTTCTTATTGAAGTGTGTTTCATCTAAACTGTATCATTTAGCAAATAAAAACCATTTAGTAAGATACAGTAGACGGATGCTGAAATTGGCCTATTAAGGATGCTTTAACAAATGGCATAATGAAATTCTCTGCAGCTGAGACACTACGCTTAATATGACTCAGAATAGATAAAGTAAATAGTGACTAAGAGTAAAAGCACTTTATAGAAGAAAATTATCATTTAAGTAAGGTACTTTGCAGATGTGAGGGATTTCTGCAATACACTTCTCTTTCTGCCAGCATTAAAGGTAGTTTTCTCTCGGTAGTGACTCAATGTGGAGCAATTTGTTTCATAACTGGGGAGTTTAAAACGTAGTTTGGAGGTTTGCTAAAATGTCTCAGACTCTTCATTTTGTGATGCTTTGAAATAGGCTGTGTATTTATGAATGATTTTCTCCTGAGTCTTTATTAACCAACAACCACAAGTCCCTCAAATCTTCCAATACAAACTCCTGTGTGTAGTAGATTTTCTTG
This sequence comes from Lepidothrix coronata, assembly GCF_001604755.1. Taxonomy (NCBI): domain Eukaryota; kingdom Metazoa; phylum Chordata; class Aves; order Passeriformes; family Pipridae; genus Lepidothrix; species Lepidothrix coronata. Next base: position 177,769 of record NW_016690429.1, read on the forward strand.
TTGCCTGCACAGTATTTTCACACGCTGCAAGAAGCCTCACAGACAGATACTCCAGTAAAATTCTGGCCAACTAATACACTGTATGATTTAAGGTCAGATTTCAAGTGTAGGTTGGAGCTATCCCTTTTTTTTGATTATATATAATAGTAGGATGAGTGTGCTGAGTCTGACTGGGTTACAAATGTGTCTGTGTTATAAAGATGTGTCTGTTCCCACTGCCATAGGAACATGGTATCAGTAGCCTTTGTAGCCTCACCTTGATAGCAGCTCTTTCAGAAGCGTGGAGACCATTGTCAGTTCTGTATGAACCAGGTTTTGATTTCCAGAATCAAATTTATTCTAATTTTGGCCTGATACATGTTCAGATCAATGACTCTGAAGTTATCCTCATGTATTAGGGTTTACCTGTAAATAATAAAGATATTTGACTAAGTTTATCTGTAAATAATAGTCAAGTAAATGTTAAAAGAAAGGCTGGGTGTGGATCATATACAGTAACAATCCGAAGTCTAACCTTAATCCAAAGCCTAATGAAGTGAGAGATGCCTCGTGAGCAGTTCTTCTCAGTCCTTTGAAGTCATCATTTTCTTCTGGGCAGAGAAACTGCTCCCAGGTAGGGTTCCTGGCAGGGCAAACTTTCCCAGGTAGAAAGAGGTGGAAGAGACTGGCATATATAAAATGATTCTAACTGCTTAAGATGTGTTCTGAGATCCATGAGTCCTGAGTAATTTTTAAGTAGGTAACTTGATTAATTAGTTTTCTGTGGTACATGCTATCCGTGGGCAGTTAGGAAGCCTTTCTGTATTATCATAAAGCACTTTTATTTTGCCAGATGTTATTTTTGTTTAATACACTATCTATTGAGCAAGTGATTGCAGTTCCTCCTACAAGGTTTTTGTAAGTGCTGCTGTATGTTTTAGTAGCCAGTATAGTTATTGTAAGGTTTAATGTTCACAGAGCTTCTGAAACAAATGGCTTTTCAGTGTCCATATTATTTTATCATATCAGTAATAAGCTATTAGATGAATATGGAACAAGTTTTATGTGACACAGCAGAGAAACAGTATTAATTTTCCATACCATTACATTCTCATTTTGAATTAGCAAAGGTGTGACTGAGAACCATTTCCAAAAACACATTGTGCCATATCTTGCTGTATGAGGAATGTCTGATTAGGAGTTGTTGCAGCTACAAAGAGGATAAATGAAACTTCACTTTTAGAAGAAAATTCCTTCTTTACATATCTATCTCCTGCAGAGGAGAGAGTGACCATGCTGTTTAAATACTGGCCAGGCGGCCTGAGGAAGTCCTGCAGTAGCCCCTTGCAAGTTTGATTTCATTTCTGTCAGGCTGAACCCCATAAAAAGGTCACTCTGAGCTCTTCTCTTACCCCCTGCTTTCCCCTGCAGCTGATGTGGGTTTGTCCTGCTGCCTGTAACACGTCCTGCTTGTGGCTTTCCCCCTGGAGAGGGCTCCGTGGCTTGCACAGGGAGCATTCCAGGTTAAGATTAGATTTAGGGTTAGGGAAATTTTTTCTAGGGATTGAGTTATTCATACAGAGAGGTTGGAGCCCAGAATTCCTCACTGAGAGGTTAAAATCAAATCTTCTGAATAAAGTATTTTAGGCTAAATGAAATTTGGGGCTTGGGCTATCAGCACATAAGGAAAACTGTGTTTAAAGGAGAGCAGAAGGCACGTGAGGAGGAGGGCAGGGTCTGCCCAGGTGAGCATCCTTCAGACCTCACTCCACACAGCTCTGCATGTGCTGGTCCTGCCCTCATGCAGATATCCACAAACCCCACCTCAGTCTCCTCTCATTTCCCACTTGTATTGCCCTGTGCCTCCAGAGCCAGCTGTGTCCCAGTTGGTGTTGACTCATCTGATTTCCCTTCCACACCTCAGTACTTTGCATTTGTCTTCCATGAGTTTCATTTTCTCGATTTCCATCCGTTTCTGCAATTTATCAAGATCACTTTTCTAAGCCTGTCCCTGAGAGAATTCCCTGCCTCCCCCAGCCTCTTGTCAGCTGCATGTTCAGCAGTGGGCTCTCTTTTCTAATTATTCACTGTGTAAAAAAGCAGTACCATTGCCACTGATAAAGCACAGTAATCATTCCTTTGCAGCCTGCAGAATTTAACAAGTGTTGCACTTCTGCTCTGAAAGGCTATAAATGGGCTTAAAAATCTCCAGAAGGTGTATAATTATTTATTTAAATGTAGCAGTTGTATTGATTCCTGTTGAATCCAATTGATTTTATTCTGGTGAAAATCCATGTGACTGAAGAATGCAGCCCCTTTGATAAATTAATAATTGAATGTAATGAATTCTTAATCAGAGCTCTTGTTCTGTGTTTGGTGACACAAGGTGCAAAGACCCCAATTAATTCCTCCCCACCCTCATTTCATTCAGTGAGCAGTTTCCACACCAAATTCAGGTTTATTACAAATCTAGCAGAAGAATAATATTAGATACGTTGCTTGTCCATTTAGTTTGTAAAGTGAACTATATATTTGCAGTGTTTGAGGCTTACTGAAGTTGTTTCAGTGTTTTTTTTGTAACACACATATCATTTTTTTAGCAAAAAACTCTTTTATTCCACAAGTGTCAGTTCTACTACATATGTGCTACCATTGTGTGTGAAGATGACCATTCATTCACCTCCAAATTATGGATAAAAGATACAAGCATTCTAAACAGTTACGAATCAGATATTTATGTGACAAAAATAGGGCGTGAAAAAAAGGCTGAAAATCAGATCTTGAACAATGTGTGTAACTGGTCCAAAAATATACTGGTTTAAACCAATTTAAACCAAGGGAAGCCTTGCCCATGTTACAGAAGAAATAAAGCCAGATTCACTGCACTCTGATGGGTTTTTTCCATTCCAACATCCCTGTTTGCTCTGAAGACCCCATTTACTCCACCTGCACACATCGCTTGCACTCATGGTCTTGACTTTTCTTCTGACTGACCTGGCAGGGAGAACTCAAAATATTTCCTGGAAGGCGGGATTACAGACAGCACTGAACAAATGATCCCTCATTCTCTGATCCTCCCTCAGGTACCTGGTGCCTCACTGGCCCAGTGACCAGCCAAAGCTGCTGCTCAGTGTCACCTCCTTGCCTGAGGAACTGGGAGTCCTCCTAAGTGTCCTTGATCTCGCCGTAGGATTTTTAAGTAGAACTACCTCATTCCTAAGATTCTTTTTTCCCTGAATTATTTTAAACCAAGATATTCTCTAAAAGGATTTATAACTTACCATTAGAAATCCTCTTCATTGCTTTTTAGCCCTTTAGGATTTTGTCAGGATTACTAACGGGATTTTTATCACTAGGGAAATATGGCTTCAGACATTATATCTTAAAAAAATAAATCTGAAGGATAGACTGCCAATGAAGCAGCCAACACATTTATATTCTATGCAGAACAGCTTGTCTTGTAAACCAGAGGATTCTTTAGCAAGGTGTTTTAATTTTTTATGTGTCAGAATAAAGCAAAATTCTGGCTGAGAAAAACCATCTGTACAGATGACAGCTTGGCCATCGTGGTTTACTAGTTTGTAACAGGTATCTGCCATGTAGTTTTAACCATGTTTTCACAACGTTTTGCTACAGCTGCATTCCTCATTCTGGTCCCATACTTCAATATATTCTTAAATCTAACTTTGCTCAGTTATTCATTCAAGATTACAAGAATATGCCTAATTAATTCAAGCAGCCCCTCAAGTTTTCCTGCATCAAGGCCTCTCATGTGTAGAGGATGAGAAAAGAAGGAATTAGGGACATTAGGCCTATGCTAGACCCAAAGAGCACTGTAGGGTGAAAAGCATTCAGGCTCTGCCCTACAGTTATCTCTCGGTCTACAGACGATGCAGAATTTATGGGGTAAAACCTTGGGTGGGCTGGAATACAAGAGGGAACTGTATGACTTTATTTAATGGCTTTTCTGCAAGGGCTTCTTAGTCTTAAAAATCATTATCATCGTCCTTCCTAGAGGGAGAGTGATCACCAGATTTTTCCAGTCACAGCTTACCACAGCAGCTCCCCTAGGAGCAATGGAGGCCGTTCAGCAGCAGCATTTATGTGGAGACCTGTCCTTGTCTTGTCTCCGTGTTATACCTCGTGTATCAATATATTTGGGGACCGGGAGTCAAACTGGGAAGGAAATGGGCCTGTGGTAGTGTTGCATTGCAGAAGGAAGTGTGTTACCCTTACATACTGTCTTCAGGGATGCAGGAGCTGAAACGCACGCAGAAGCAGATTTTACTTCTAGAAATGCTTCTTGATGACCAGAAATCTTTCATTGTTTGTCAGATAAAGGAAGGAAGAAATACATTTCCTTCCTTCTCCCTCTAAAACTGCCCTCTCAGGGCATGAAGAAGAACTCTGTGTCTTTGGTGGGTTCTTTCTGCCTCTGCTCATCCCAGTGCAGACCACTGAAGAAATGGGAGAAAGGAAAACTGTGCTGTCATAACAGAGCAGTTCCACACTGGGGCCAGAGGAGGCCCTTAAAATAGGTGGTAGAAAGTCTGAGTTTCTGAAAGTGTTTTTCCAAGTCAGTTTTGCCCAGGAGGCAGATTCCCATGGTGGGCCTCTGGGCTCTGGGTTCACTGAGGCTCTGCATGTTCTTCTTGTAAACTGATCAAAACCATTTTCTAAATAATTACTTAATTTAGAAAAATCCTGTGGGTTTTTTCTGCTGTTTGTTTGTTTTGGTTTTTTTCTGATCAATAAAGAGCATAGTTAATTAGTTAAGATGCATGACACAGCAGGGGTTAGTGGGTCATGTATATCTTTCAGAGCAAATAACTCTGGGGTTTTTTTATTTAAAATTATGTGTCTGGGGATGTACCGTCAAGGCCATTTTAATTTCATATCAACTATAATTATTTGAATGACCTTTAATCTATTATATCTTAGAAAGTCTAAAAGGCAATAATAAGAATGAAATCCTGTGAGAACAACCTTTCTAGCCATTCACAGGATTACCCTTAGCAACCTTCCAGTGCTTTGGGAGGTGGGAATGGACTTTTATTTCTCTAAACCTTCTGCATCACTTAACAAGTTTGGATCACTTAACAGCAAGTGAAGATTAATTAACAAGTGCAAAATACAGAGATTCCCGGGAATGACAGGAAATCCACGCAGTAATAATCATGATCCATCCAGATCCAAATGCCGAGGGCTTTGTCACGCTCTGACCCTATGATGTCCATGAGCTGCATGCTCATCTTCTGTTTATAGCAGCATTTTAGATGTTCTCCAGCTTATCTTCCTGAAGAGTATGAAGAGCTTTTGCAAAAAAAAAAAAAAATGCTCACAATAAAACACTATTAATTTTTTAAAGCGATGAGTACAATCCTCACAGCTGGGAGCTCTCTGCTATTTACAGCACAAGTGATCTGTCTGTTTATATATTTATAGCAGGCCAGGTAGTGATAAATGCCTGAGGGCCAGGGGGCAGCTCAGCTCAGCAGGCACCTCCATCACCAAGTCCCTGGAGCAGAGTCCCTGCTCCCCCCCTTCGCCCAGCCCAGGTCACCTTTGTCCCTCCATGAACTACATGTTCTGCTTCTGCACCACTAAATTATGTAAGTCAGAAATCATGCAGTAGGATTAAATGTGTGTGATCTTTAAAGAGAAATCCATGTCAGGTAACTCTCATTTCCATCCTTGGCTCTGACCCTTCAGGCTTTAATCAGTTTTCCTTTTCAAGCTCATCTTTGAACCCACAAAGACTCTCTTGTCAAAGGCGAGATATTGTATCTAATCACTCCATTTCAAGAGCTGAGCTTTAAAATTAAAATACCAGGTGTTCAAGTTCACGATAAGGACGGGAAAAGTCATCCTTAAAACAAAACTTAGCAAGGCTTTTTTTCCTACACCTTCCGTACCGTCCCCGAGCCCACGGCCCAGCCTGACATCCAGAACCAGCCCTCAGCAGCACCGTGAGGGGCAGGCCCAGGGCACCTCCTTCCCTGAGTCAAATCTCACAAGCACCAACCTTGGCAACTCGCCTTGTGCACGTGGTTTGTTTTAGCAGGGGAGCAAACAGTTTAATTGCTCAGCTTCCAGGCCTTGACCTCAACTAACCTTAATTAATTAATTAGGTATTGGCACAAGTCATCAAGCCTGCAGGTGAGAAGAGGAAAAAGCTGCTATTTTGGGACCTGTTCTAGGACCTTTTCATTTGTGTTTGCCAGAGTTGGGGAGTGGTAAATGTGCTTTCTATCACTGTTCAACCAAATCTGGTGTAGCTGAGGTCGGGGCAACGTGAGCCAGGTGGGGCTGGAGAAGAAAAGGTTCCAGGGACACCTAAGAGCCCCTGCCAGTACCCAAAGGGTTCCAAGAGAGCTGGGGAGGGACTTTGGACAAGAGCATGGAGTGACAGGACAAGGGAGAATGGCTTTAAGGGCAGGGTTAGAGATTTATTGGGAAGAAATTCTTCCCTGTGAGGCTGGTGAGGCCCTGGCACAGGTTGCCCAAAAAAGCTGTGGCTACCCCATCCCTGGAAGTGTTCGAGGCCAAGTTGGACAGGGCTTGGAGCAACCTGGGCTAGTGGAAGGTGTCCCTGCCCACGGCAGGGAGTTGGAATGGGATGAGCTTTAAGGTCCCTTCCAACCCAAACCATTCTGTGATTCTGTAATAACTTTATACTCTCCTACAGCGCCCATCATGCAAGAGCTCAGGTGGCTGCTGTCACCTTGGGGAGGTTGATGTCCACACCTCATCTGCTGAACAGCAGAATTGACTTTCTAGAAACTAAACACAAACCAAGGCAAAAGGGCTGCAGCTGGAATGAGTGTCAGGTACTGTCCCATACAGGGATGGGTAGAAGGTTGTCTGACAGAGACTGGATCATTTTAGGGCAGAATTACCCCCAGATAAAGGATTTTAAGTCCCTCCAGGCAGTCTGGACAGTGAGGAGAGAAAAGTCTATCCAGAGGACAGTTCAGGAGAGGGGAGTTGACTGGACAGAAACCCTTGGTTCCAAGCCCCTGTGCCGCCCTCCTGGGAGCAGCAGCCCCTGCACACATTCATTTCTGTGGCAATGAATGCCAAGGGGAGGTGGAGCAGTTGCAGTGATTGCTGTTGTACAGCTTGGGGTGGCTGTAACTCAGCAGGACAGAAGCTTTTTTGTCTGCAGGCTCAGATTTGGGATATAATCGCTTCCTTTGGGAAGGAAAACGCAGCTCTTTTGAATAATTTATGTTTTTTTCCTTAATTATTCAATAATAGGCACCCATTCTTTGGTATTGAGATCGCAGATAAAATGCCAACAGTATATTATGTCTCTAAATCTCATTTTCAGGAGTAGTTTAAGGCCAAATTTTCAAGGTTATAAAAGCATCTTCAGATAGAGATAGCAATTTTCAAGACTAGTAATTAAGCTAGGCATCCAATTCCCTAAGAGCTCAACCTCTGTAGGCATTTAAATGTATCTTTTGGCACCTGATGACCTTGGCATCTTTCTCAAGAACAGAAAACGAAGGCAGTTTGGATGACTTCCTTTGGCTAAATTGCAGTGAAAGCTTCTATTAAGTAGGAAATGCAAAAAAGGTCTTTTAACATGTTTATTTTGTTAGTTGCTCTCTTATGGTACAGCAGAAAAGATGAGACTTGTAAAAAGCTGAAGCAACAACCAATCTTCTTGTTTTGGGGCTGAACAAATAAGTAATGCCATGTTTTTCTTCTAGCTCATTTAAAATTTTATGTCTGAGACTATGTTACCAACTTCATGTGGCATCATTAGACTGCATTTGTTGAAAATAACTTTACACTATTCATTTCTTAGAAGTCTGAAATGCAACTAACAAATGCTAAATCTTTTAAGCATAGTCTTCCCAGCTGTACACCACTACTACTTGCTTTGGCAGATTCCCAGCACGGCTGGGAGTCTTCTCTCTACTTTCAGCCCTCAAAATGTTTTCTAGATCAGAGCTTTTGACAAGCGGAGTGTGGGAGTGTCACGTTCGACAGCTCCAAATCATTAGGAAGAAGCAGAAAGTAAATCAGCATTCCTGTACTGACCAAGGTAGTGTTATATTTGCTTTGGTTAGTTGAGATCCTGATCCATTTAATAAAAGATTTAATTTAGATTAATGTTTAAAAGTGTTAATCTAGGAGTTTTTTACCTAGACAATCCTTTTTGCGATGAAATATTGCTTTGGTTTACAGATCTATATACATGTGCATATTTTATCTATTTTATGGTTAAGAACTGAAATTGTAACAACTTAATAGGATGGTTTAATAAACAATAGAACGTAGTGGAATTTTTGATCCTTTGCTTTCCATCGGGCCGCAGTTCAAGCACCCACTACTTCATCCTTCCAGCTGCCTTGTGCAGAAGGAAATCCTGTCCCCTCCCTGACTTTTGGGGACAGTCAGGGAGCGAGAGAACATTCCCAATTCCCCCATCCAGCACAGGGAGCTGGCTCAGGCCCAGGAGCTGCATGGCCATGTCAGCAGGCACCAAGAGCAGAGTTAACTCAGCTGCTTGGCCTTAGCATGGGGATCAATGCATTGGATATTATCTATAATATAGATGTGCCCTAAGGCTCAAGTCTTTAAATTTAATTAGGAACTTAAACAGGCTGATAGACTTGCCTGAGATCACAGATGAGGACTGTGACCAAATGCTGCCACCCTTGTTAGTCCCCAGAAAGGCAGAGAGCATTTCTGGAAACGGCAAAATGTGTTGGACTATGTTTGGATTCTGGGAAAAGAAAATTATTTAATTTGCAAAAGAGAACAGGGATTCACACAGCCCTAACATGAACATTAGCTACCTCCCACTGAGCATGTGCTAACCATACTCCCCTCTAACTTTTGATACTGTAAGCTTCTATCTAATCACTTCCAAATAACATTTAGGGCACTAATTATTTACAGAAATTATGTGGTAAATAACTGTGCACAACAAATATACTTGCTTGAATGATAATCTGCTTGAGGATAATTCACAAAGAGGAAAAATATAATGCTTTTTTTAATGGCAAATTATTCACTACTATGAGGTGATTTGCAGTGAAATGCTGATTTTTGCCAGATACTGAGCTGCATCCAAACTTATTAAATACTTCCAGAAAGTCATAAGAATATTGCATGGCATAGTTAGTGTTTGTGTGTAAAACTCTGGTAAGGACTGCTTAGCATGAAGGTTTGGCTCAAGGAAATCAGCCAATACTCCAGACCGGTATTAGATTTTCTTTACATAAAAGAACAGCATAGCCTTGCTAACTTTAACTTGCCTGTGGAAACTAGGGGAAAGCAAATGAAATGACAAAAATAATTTTTTGCCAAGCTCTTGCTTCAGAAGATCCTTTCACAAACATCAGCTTTTCCAATAGGTTTTTATGGTGCTGAGATAAACAGCAGCAATTCCTGGTAGCTGAATTGCCCTGTGTGTTACTTGACAGCTGTCAATCAAGCACTGCAGAAATTTACTTCTTTGTTATATATGTTTCATGAAAAAAAATAGGAGAGCATTCACACAACCTGAGTGGACTTCATTAGCATAATGACAATAATGTAGCACTTCCAGAGAGAAAAACAGCTTAAGGGAAATTTAACTTACCTTTCAGCCCAGTGTCTGCATGGGATGGGAGTTTTCTAACCAAGGAATTGAATCCAAATTCCTAAAGGTCTAGACTGACAGTGGAAGTAGGACAGGGAATAGAGAAAGGATTACTTCATGTGAGGGGTTATTGCCATTGAAGCTGAGCAGGACACTTGGGAGATGCCTGCAAACAGAAACTGGCTTCTTAGCTTGACCACTTCACCTTCTTGCTGTTTGACTTGGTCTTGATGAAGATGGTCATAGCTTTTGCCTCTGTTTTACTTTGCTAAGGATACTTGCCTTGACATATGTGAGATACATATATACATAAATACATTTATAATATACTTGAATGGTTCAGTTAATATTATCAGGATGCTCAGAAGTAGTACTACAGCATGTGTGGCATATATGGTTTTTGTCACCAGCTAAGTCAGCAGCACTTCTAAGTTGTTACTTATCACCAGCAACAACAACACTGGTGACACCAGAGCCCTGCACAAGTCAATATCCATGGAGTCTTCAGAGTTCCACAAATTTCACCCTGCATGAATTGACGTGTGGTAAAGCCAGTTTTTAAGGCTTTAAATACATTGACCAGCCTGTTTGTGGCTTTCCATATTGAAGTGAATACAGAGTTATGGTGATTTTCCCCAGCTGAAGACTGCAAACCTAGTACTAGTGCTTTGAAATTGCTTTTCTGTTACAAGACTCCAAGGGAAAAGCTTGTGATAGGAGGCCCAGCTTTGAAAATACAGCAGAATTCCTTTTCTGTGGTAGCTAGGGAACAGGCTTGAAAGTCAAGCTTATCCACATATGAGCTTGAAGATGTGCACATTTGAAATGTGTAAATGTGTATTTTGAAGTTTTTAAATATAAATTCATATAATCAAAAAAATCTATATTTGTGTTTATATGTTACACATATAATCATATATTAAAAAATTCAAGTCGTGCTAAATCATAATTTTTCAAGAACCAAAGTTTTCTTGCTTGCACGAGACATAACCTATAGAGTGTGCCAAGAAAAATACCACAGTCTGTGTGCCAAGGCACTGGAGTTTTTGCTGTTTTAAGGAAGTTAAATATAACTCATTTCATAAGATGTTGTTTAATGAAAATGCTTGCTTTCTTTCGCACTGGTGCTGTTTATTTTTGTCAAACCCTGGCTGGTTTGTTAAATATCACTAAATGATATTTACAAGTTTGCAGTGCTCCCACGGACCAGGTGCAAAGACTTTTATGTATCTATCTATACACTACACATATATATACTCTTTATTATATATAATCAAAAGGAGAAATTAATGACAAATTCCCACCTACCCATCGTGAGACACGTCATGCACAAATATTTTCTCATTTTATCTCTCTTCAGTTCAATGCTCAGGGAAATGGATCAGACAATACAGCCCAAAAAACTGAATATCTGGTAGCTGTCTATGACACTTTCCAGCAGATTAAGGTTTACATACCTTCTCATGGATTCATCTCTTTATTTTATCAGAAACTTCGTTTCAATTCCCAAACCAACCCACAGCCACTGATGTTTGAGTTTCATCCTCTTTGCAGCCCCAGCCATCAAGAAGAACCTGTCTGTGTATTCCTACTGCAATAACTCTCCATGCATTTACAAATATCAGCCATAAATATCTTCCCCTTGCCCATAACTTCATTTATCACCCTTTTGCAGCCACATTTTAAGTGTTGATTTTGTAATTGGACTCTCTACCCATGGATTGTGCTTTGAGAGGCAAGTTACAATACCACACATGGGGGTACATCTTTGGGTGCCTGCCTGGGGAGGACCCAAGGAAAGGACCCCAGACACCAAGGAGAGACACAGAATCATTAAGGTTGGAAAAGACCTCTAAGACCATCAAGTCCAACCATCAACCCAGCACCATGTTCACCACTAAACCATGTCCTCAAGGGCCACATTTTTTTAACAATTCCAGGGATGATGAGTCCATCACTTCCCTGGGCAGACTGTTCCAATGTTTTACCAGCCATTGTTCAATGCTTTACAAGTCCCTTTGACTTGCTCATGATCCTGTTACCTCCAACAGCTGCCCAGTGGGAAGCTCAGCACTGTGGGTCCTGTGTGTCACTGCAAGTTTTGTTCCACAGATGGCTTTTGCAATTATTTGGATATTTCCCTTAAGTATATCTGAAGAAAACTGCATTTTTAGCCAGTTCCCTTTGTTGTTCTGAATTATAGAGGGCAAATAATTTCAATATCATTTTTTCCCAAATTGCCAAGTAAAACTGTTTCTGAATTTTCTTGTAAGGCTGATGCTGTCAGTTTAATGGATTACAGGATGGCATCAGTCAGACACCAGTCTCTAAATATTTTCAAATGCCAAACAGAGTAAACATAGACATTAAGCAATTTAGCCTTTTCTTCTTCAAAGATCTCTGTGGGTGTTGCTGTCCAGACTGCCCAGCACATTAATGCACATCTACAACTCCACCTGCTTTATTTCTTAACAGGGTTACCACACATTATGGGATGTTTATGTATACGCCACCTCAGAATACCTCAGAGCACATCAGTATCCAGTTTGCAAGAGTCAAATTTTTCTGCTCAATTCTAAGCCATTATGGGTGATCCAAAGAACAACGTGTTGCATTCACCACATCAGTGAAAAATTCTTAATTCTTGCATGAAAGGGTCGTTGCTGTATCAAACACCAAAGCTCAGTTTATGACAGCAAGTCTAATTCAAGCCACGTTTTTGAGTTCAGTCCACCTGAGCACAAAGACTATTTGACTGATAGAAAAAATGTGTGATCTATCTGTCTCTAGGGTGCCATCTTTTCCCATTGTACCTTTGAGCTCTCAGTTCTGACACAACTGAAAACAAGGGGTCAGGTTACTGCTCAAAATGGAATGATTTTATGCCACTTACTAATGTGATTTCCTTGTAGGCCAGCCAAAGAAGATGGAAGAGCTTGACATGCTTTTATGCCCCTTGAAATGTGGGATTGAAGACCATATTAGCATACACATATTTGCTGTGTCTCTTTCTTCTAATGTACAGCTAACATGTTCTAAAACTAGTCTGAATCAGGTTTCTCACAGAGTAGGAATATGCTTATTTGAAAATTTTTTACCTTGATTTCTGACATACAGTATCTGAGCTGTATTTTAAATTTAGTTATGAATAGATATGGCTTATTGATAGCCAAATGATACCCCTGATGCTTTATCTCCCTGTTATTTTGACATTTTACATGTAATTGGTGATTGTGAAACTTGAAAATTATCAAGATCTGATACAAAGAGAATACATTGAATTTTGCAGCACTAAAGTGGAACAGAAACATATCCACAACCATTTTCCTATATTTTTTTTCCATAATCATTTCACGTGGGTGTTTGTCTTACAGAAACTGCAATTTATTCTGCATAGCTCCTTTCATCCAGAAGAAATGGACTACAAGGTGTTTTATAGACTGTGGTAGTTTAACTTACAGCGGTAATATAGGCACAACATGGCAAACAGACCTTCTAAACTGGCAGAGCAATTAATTCATGCTGAACATTAAGCACCTCAGTAGTCCCATGATGAAGTCCACTTGGAGACTGCTGACAGGCCATTTTAATGTTAATCACATGCTCACAACCTTTGCCGTATCAAGGACTTCATTTACCAACACTTGAACAGTAAGCAGCTAAAGAAGGAGAAAATAGGGAAGATAGTAAGAAATCATTCCCAGATAGAAGGTCTTACACTTCAAAGGTTACTGAAATGGCCACACTTCCCAATGCTTGAGTGTGCCAAGATGTTACTGTTTCCATTTGGATTTGTCATGGATAAGAACAAGACCTTGCTCACTCTTTATGGTTGCTCTTGTGGCATCACTGTGTTGAGTTCTAATATTTTGAGCTCATTCAGAATAGTCACGTCCCAATTGTTTCACACAAGCAAACAAAATAAGGATACAAATTACCACAAACACAGCAGAAAGTGTAAGAGTCAGGGTTCATGGAGATGGGCTGTCACCAATCAAGGGCAAGGGAGGAAATTCCCTAAAATTATCTTTCTGTTGCGTTCATGGAGATGGGCTGTCACCAATCAAGGGCAAGGGAGGAAATTCCCTAAAATTATCTTTCTGTTTAATGTAGGTAGGTGAGAAAACATGTCCTTCACTAAATGTGATTGTTTATTGATGATGTTAGAACAGTAGCACTTTGAGTTTGGGGAGCAAAGGGAAGGAAATAGAGGGCATTGGGATCAGATTTGATCCTCTTAGAACCCCGTGATGGAAAGATTTCAGGCATTGTGTGAGATCTGTGCACAAACAGTTGCTGCTGAGACATTTCCAAACCCTTAAGAATTTTCAGAGATAGAAATAGTTTAGGATCTGTTTTACATCCTCTTGTATGTCTAATGGATATTTTGTGGATTTTTCCTGTAAGGGCTTTGGATGACAGATTGTCTTCAGTTTCAGTGAGACAAATTCAGTCCTCTTGGCAATTTCTTTCTTGGTTATTTTTTTATATATAAACATATACATTTTTAAAGCTACATAAATTGATCTGTTGGGACAAAAAAAACACCCCAACATTTCTTTTCTTATCATTATGAATATAAGTGCATGCTGAAAGAAGTATCACACAAAATGAGGGATGGAGAGGAGATGCATGCTGACTCTATGCTGACAGCAGTAAAACTTTTGCAGAACACATTGAAACTTCTGTCATTAGAACTATTTTATTGCAGCTGGGAATAACAAGAACTGTGAGAACTGAACATTAGAGACAATAAAAACAATGCTTTTTTTTCCCAGATAGGTAAATCACATTTTGAGAGGTAATTGATAAACTAATGCTACACAGCCAGCTGTAAAAAAACCATCCATCCCAAGAATGATGTATATACCTTCCTCAGTCACAATCCTAAACCTCCATCAAAGATCTAATTTCCTCCCTTTAGCAGGGGAAAATACAAGCCTTTATCAAACAGTAATCCTTTTAACAGAAATGCCAATTAAAGCTACCCTGTTCTTTATACTATGTGGGTTCTTACCATCTGTCTTGCAACTCTGTACTGTAAATAAGAAGGAAAATAAAAGGATTCTCAGTTTATTGTAGCTTTAACTGTAGGAAACAAAATTCAAGCATTCCCTTGATGTCAACAAATATCTGTCTTGGCACCCAGTAGAAACATGACTGTACTCTTGCACTTCTGCTTCAATTAATGAGTTTGGGCTCGGTGCTCAGGGTGCAGAGCTGAAAGGCAGAGACTTGGAACCTCTAATCCAGGGCTGGAGAGGCTTTTCTTTGCTGAGGGCAAACAGACCTTTGAAACACCTTTGGCAGACCACACAGCAACCCCTAACAGGAGTGGCAGCAGCTAAGAGAATATGCAACAAAAATTGTGGAAATGAGGGCTGAGTGCTGGGGTTTGGAATTGGATGATCTTTAAGTTCCCTTCCAGCCCACAGCATTCTGTGATTCTATGTAATTTTAATGTTCCAATGAAGTGCAGCACTTTGTACCACTGATTAAAGGCTCCTTGTAACAAATCAGTAATTTCTCGTGAGTTACATAAAGACCATGACTTCTTATTTGGAAATGGGGTGTGTTTTCAGAGTATCAGAGTACTCTGCACTTTTCTATTAGTTGCATCAGAACAAGGTCCTGAATCATATTTCAAAGTAAAATCTCTGTTTTGCTTCCCTTTCTCTATCATACTACATAAATGCCTACCCCATGGCTCAAAATCAGGAGATATGACAGTGAAGGTCATCCAAAACAATAGCAGCTTAAAAATGAAATGAGAGTCACTACTTCTCTAAGCTGCAGCCTGTTTTCAGAATAGCACTATGAAAATAATATAACACTTTGTTAAAATGCTCAAGCTTTCTTTTCTCTAATGTGTAAGCTTATTTTAAGTATTCCATGACCCCTTTTCTTTGATTTTTTTAGCAAGTGGTTCATAAGTTTATTTCCATGTCCTGTGGGACTGATGTTCTCACATGCTTTTTCTGTTCTGGCAATGACCTGATCAGCTGGCCAAGTGGAAATTGTGCAGAAAAGCTGCAAGGCTCCAAATTTACATAAACTGATTAAAAATGGCATTAAATGTTATTAAAAATGGGGTGCAGAGATTTGGGTTTATTCCTCACTATGCCAGTTCTGTTTCCTGGAGGTTCCCCTGCTGTCTGACAGTGACACATGGTGGTGGTCCCTGCTGTGGTGTGGGAGTGAGTGTGGCAGAAAGGATTTCACAGGTGGCCCTTGCTCAGGCTGTGACATTAATACTGGTTTTAATAGGTGTATCTATGGACCCACAGTGGTATGATGGATTCAGCAGCTTCTTTTGGCACAGTTGGCATGAAATTTTTATAGATTTGTAAACATGAGGGCAGGTTGTGTTTGATTGTGTGATCAGGGAGAAAATTAAACATACAAAATTGCTCATTTCAAGTGAGACAAAATGTATTTTTTTACTCAAAATATCTCCTTTTAACCCTTTTTTTTTTTAGATCCAGGCACATAGAAAATATTTGTTGCATCAGGCATTAGCCTGAATGTCAAGAAAAAAAATATTTTTTTCCCACCTGCACATAATGAGAGACCCAAATGCATTTATTCAGGACTTAATTAATAATGTTCTTATTGGTATTATAAATCTTAACAAAATTACCTTTTGTTGCCCTAATTTTTCCTGTTCTTTCAGCTTTGTCTCTGCTAGTCTCATAGTTTTGCAGGTTATTATTTCTACTTCAGATGCACCTTGTGCAGACCCAACCATATGTTCCCACAAATGCTTTGTAGGTCAGCACCTTCTCCTCTGGGACTGGAGTGGCAATACTTCAACTCCCTTTGTGTTTGGGGAGTGAACCAGGAGGCTTCCTGCCAAACGACTTCTCATCCTTTTAATAACTCCTTTAACTCTCCCATCTCCAGTTTGATGGTTTCTGTTTTACTGCAAAGTGAGCTTTCCTCTTAAAGTTAATGACACCCTTTGCTCTCTAAGTACATAGTAAATTGGTCCCAAGGAGTCTTATGACTTTGACTTGTTGAAACATCCACCCCCGTTCCTTGTACAGCTTCTCTCATATAAAAACATCCTTACCAAGTTTGTGACAGTGGTGGAGTTTCTGTGCAGTGCTTGTGATTGTGTCATTATTATTTAAGAATTTGCATAACTGCAGTGGTGAGATGTGTTTGCTGCTACGTGGACACATCCAGAACTCCAATGAACACCTAACACAGACAGAAGTTTTGTTAAGGAAAAAGACACTATATGCAACATGGAAATTACTTTCTCATTAAAAAGTTCTAAGAAATAGAAGAAAAGCAGAATAAGCTATTCAAAATAAGATGCAATGCATTGAAATAAATGAATCCTATCTATCAGATCATACTTGCTTTTCCGAAACAGTAGCCAAAATTTTGCAATAAGCCTGAGGAATATCAGGTGTTTTCCAGACAAAACCAGTCTGAAATATCAGATCCATAATCTGGTATAATTGTGCTGCCTTGGAAAGCTAATGGTGTATAAGGTTCAGTGTTATGTGATCCTAAGTGCCAGTGAATGTTAGGATGTTCCTAAGCCAGAATCCATGAATATGTGTAACTAAAGATAACCAAACCCATACTATATTGGTCTCAGGAGAATATAAAGGACTTCAGTTCCCTTTCCAGTAATGTGTAGTAATGCACCAATAATTTGTGTAAAATGTGAACCAGAATATCTTCATGACAAAATATTGTAGAATGTCTAAAAAGTGTGTCTTCCTATGGGAAATTTAAACCAACTCAGAAAAAAATTCAAAAGGGCAGATATCTCCTTCCAAATGCTTTAACTCCTGCACAGGACACATAAGGTTTAATTGCACAAGAAGTTCATGACAATTGCTACAGGTGTCAATTCAGACAAATGAAAATAGAAATTGTAGGTTCTCTGGCAGAGCACCTGTTCTGGTGAGCCATGCTATTGTCCTTTTGGCAAACTGTACCCTATCACTTGGCACTCATAAGTAGGAATTAATTGGAATAATTTACTATATAACAAGGAAAGCAGCTTTCTTGTGTAATGACTATAAATAATACCATACTGAGAGTTTTGTCAGTTTTTCTCAGCACCCCTTTCTGAATACTTTCCTCTGAATGGTCTACTTGGTCTGTCACTCATGAGCTTTTTGAAATAAAACAATCCTCCTCAGTGTAATTACTAAGGTCACTGTTTAAATAACTCTGCTGGAGTCGCTCCATCTGTGAACGGTGTGAGCTACGTAAAATTATTCACTACACATGTGAAAAGAAAGGGAGAGACACACAGGAACATTGCAGATAACCTCAGGGCTTAGCAGTAGGTCTACTACAACTAAATAAAAGATTTTCTGAAGGTGACCTTGTGGATGTTCATTTCTTACTCTTGTCAACAGTGGACCATGATGACAAGGCGGGCAGAAGGTAGTAATGAGACAGTTTGATTGATCAGTGAATGTCAAATTAATTCAGCTGGAAGCTTGCCAGAGCAAAACACTGAACTGCACGGTGGAATAAATAGAAGAGTGGATTTGATACTTTGGCTAGAACAATGCCCTGAAACCGTTGAAAAGGTGTCTCAGGCAAGAAAAGTTAAAAAATGAATTCTGTAATGAATTATTTGTCATTCAAAACAAATTCGGTTTTACAACAGAAGATAAAAACTAGAGGCAAATCTTAGCAGCTTTGCCAAAAGGAGAAGCAATATCTTAGAAAAATGTTAGTGGGACAGATGACGAATATTCATTTATCTTTAGGCAATCTGCAAATTCAGCCTTTTAGATTAAAATCAAAGGAACCAGTGTGGAGTATTCAGTAATTTAAAACATAAGGGAAAAGAGTCCTTTTTTTTTACCATGTTTTGTATGTACAAGCACGTATCGTTTTACAGAGCTTCTTCAGAATCAATCTTGAGAAGATTGGTCTATTAAATATATTTATTTGGATTTGGTTGCAGTAATTTGTGAAATGTTTATGGTCTTGTGTATGCACAGAGGAAACCCTGGCTTTTTGAGCCAATGGAAAGCCTCCCTGACTTCACTAGGTGCTGGGTACTACTGCTACATGTACAAGGAGTAATTGTCCCCACTGAAATCAAACTTTTATCTGATAATCAAATATAGTGGCTATTTTCAAGCTTACTTAATTCAACCTATTTTACTCCTATTAGCACAAAACCCCAATATTCATCTCCTTAACAATACTTCTCCTTGAGAAAAAGTATCCACATAACTTATACCTCCAAATAACATCTTGCTGCTGTCAGGCAGCTCCCTTTCCAACGTGGCTGCACACCCAGAAAACCTTCCTGCTCCTGAATGTACTTTTGTTTGGCATAATGGGGTTTGGAGCAAGGGAAGTGGTGGGGCTACTGAGAGATCAGGGCAAGAGGTAGGAAAAGCTCCAGCACAGCCCTATCAGCTGTAGCATCCCATCCTGCTTTTCCACAGAGCTGTTTCCCATGGATGCCCATGCTTTTGTCAGGTGTTGCCTTTACAATCATCCTTCTTTAAACCAAAAAGCTGGCGCAGTAAATGTGAATCTGCACCGTAGAGATGCCAGCACAGAGTTCTATCAGCTGCTGGCAGCCCATAATTATGTGGCTGCACGTTGCTAATTGTTTTTTATCATGACATGAGTAGCATTGTCCTTATTTAGACTGCAAAGGTACCTTCTGATGTGAACTTATCCTCGAGTGGGAATTTGCTGCAGTTTCCCCCAGGACTGGTACCTGTGCCCCAAGAGCAAGATGTACTTTTACCAGTGTAGAAAGATGTCTAACTGGGCTTCATTATCAGCCCTTTATGCATCTGCTCTTCTGCTGCAGGTACAAGAATTTTTCTTCCAAGCCTAATGCTGATGTTGAAAGCACAGAGAGAGCTCTTATAACTAGGGTTAGTTCAGTTTCTCAGTGTCTCCTGGGAATTTTCATACCATCACACTTGTAAATTAATTTCCTTTGGCTATTCTGTGTTCCACTTGTGTTAATTTTCTATGAACATTTCTACAGTATGGTTTTATCAATTAAAATATTCATAGAATGACTGTTTCTAAACCAAGACGTATTTGCAAGGTCTACTCTGGTGCTTGCTCATGTCCTCATTCCGAAATCACAGGGTGCTCGTGAATTGTGTGTAAGGAATTCTTGTTTTTAGAAATGCCCACTGAAAACAATAGGAGCTTAGTGAGAAATGTTCCTTCAGTGTTACAAGAGTCTTAGGGCTCAAAATATATCTGTTGAAGACCAGGAAAGGCTGATGGTAAAACTCTCTGTGCAGTCACAACTTCATCCCCTTCAGTGTATATACTATAAATCAGGTTTTGTGTCTGGAGGGATAGAAGCAAATTCCTTGAGGAGAGCTGCCTGTTTGCACCACAGGACTGGCCAGATCTGAAAGTTTGACACTGCAAAGTCTCAGACACTGAGGGTTTATTCTGCACAGTGCAGGGGAAGCAAGGGGTGGTTACACAGTTGTGGGACACGGGTCCTGTGGATTTTCCCCACAGGCACCACTCTCAAACCCGCTGGTGCCAGCACAGTTATTCCATCGCAAAAACAGGACTGCTGTGAGCACATCTGGGCCTCATGGCACAGGTTGGAGGGTGGAGAGGAACAAGACATGGGAATTTTGCCACCACCTTCAGTGGAAAACAGATTGAGGTATTGTCTTTTTATGCATTTATCTGCAGTGATTAATTTTTTAGGGAGTTAGGGCAGCCAGCTGCCACTGAGTGATCTGTTCCTAGGCTCCAAGTGTTCGATAACTTCCCAGCTGGAGGAGCCTTTGTCCTCACCTCATGTCTTTTTCGGTCGTTCACGTTATCACTTGATAAATATCTCATGACCCGATGCTCTGTTTTACCCAGACCTGCACCTCAGAGACCTCCTCGCAACTTCTGCCATCCCAAGCCCAGGAATGTAACGCTTCAATTAAAAAAAAAAAACTAATGACTCGAAGTGACATGCAGTGAGACCTGAAATACCCTTGATACTGTGTGTCAGGTACATTGCAAACCTTCACAGGCTGCGGGGTTTAATGGCTTGCCACAGTTCCACTGAAAAACTTCATTTTTTTCATCTGAGTAGAAATTTGTCTTATATAGAGAAATAATTAGTCAACCTGATGGAAGACAGAGCTTCATGATGTGATCTCTGTAATTATATGATGCCTATTAGGTTCTTAGCTCATTCTTTTTCTGCAGCTAAAAGTGTATCAAAACACTTCTCTGGGCACTCGCCCTTGGTGAAAGCTCCCGGTTTTTAATAGTGGTCAGCATACCCTGTTAGGGCAGTGAAATAACCTATGGATGAGAAACTTCCATGCAAAAATTTAGGCACCCAGTTTGAATGCCGTGAGTTAGGAGTATGATCTCTGATGGGCTGAACCACCTTCAGGAGGTGCCAATTTCTTTCCACCATGAGGGGAAGCTCGTGAGTCATTGCAGTGCCTCTGCAAAGTGCTTAACAACATATCCTCTGCAAAGGGCTGCAATTTTGAAGTAACCTCTAAAATTGCACAGCCCATCTTTCCTCCAGGAGCAGACATTTGCACATTGATAAATCTCACTTGACTTTATTTTGGCACTGAAACAGACTCCTGTTTTTAGGGACACAGATTCCCTACATGTGCATGGGAAAGCACAGTACTGCAGCTACACTTCCAAGGATTTCCACAGGGAAGTGGTCACTCAGAGATTTGGATCTTTTAACTCTCTAGGCAGGAAACCTGCTGCTTTTCAAAGTAATAATTTTGTTGTCTGAGTTTGCTCTTCCATTGAATTCAATGGGAAGGATCTCAGCCTACCCACTGCTTTGAAATTCTATCTATTCTTTCTTGGAATAGTAATAAGTATGTTTTTCTCCACTGTGATAATGCTATTTAACTCTCCAGTTCATTTACAATAATATCCTTCCCTAATATTTATTGTACGTGTTGAAAACTTTTACTTGATCTTAATTTCTAAATAATGTCCAAATGTCCATATGATAACACTTTGATTTTCCAGCTCATGTCCATTTCTTGGTAATGCAGCACTTGAATGCATAGCCATGGCTCTGAACTTTAAAGAGATATCACAGGACTAGAACGAACCTGAAAGTTGCTTTAAAAGCCTCTCTTATCTTTAAACGATTCACACAAAAAAAAAATCCAGTGCGAAGCATTACATTTATTAAAGATTATTTAGCATGTTTGAAGAGCTTTCCAAAAAAGCCACATATCTAAAACTTAGTCACAGTTCTGTAAGCCTGTGCTGTTGTTTCTGACATGATTTTTATTAATGTGAAAGGAAGGGAAATGGGTTTTGATTTTTCCCAAGGGAAATAGCAGGTTTTAATGTGGTGAAAGGACAAGTGTTTGCTGAGATTTCCACTGCTGTGACTCATTTACTTGTCCCACTCTTTCAGTAATTAGCTTGGAGGAGTTCTGTTTCTGCCACTTGGCATTCCCAAATCGTCTGAGGGGAATCCTGGTGCTTTCTTTTTGCAGCAGCTGAAATGAGACAAGTTCTGGGTCAGTCCTGAACACAGACTTTGGCCTCGTCCCCCACTGTGCCGTCAGCCCCTCTCGCAGGGCGGGTTCCTGTTCCCTCCTCTCCCTGCTAATTAAAGTGTCAAGTCCAAGCAGATGGATTTGGAGGTGGTGTGCTCCTGCCGGGGATGTGGTGTCTCAGAAGGGTCACCTTTGGGAAGGGAACATTTAAAAACATATGGGAGGAAAATGCCACTTGGGAGGTTTTTGACACCTTGAGTTTCCAAATTGGCAGTTGGATATGAGGAGAGATTACTGCAGGGAGGTTTTCCCCTTCTTCTGAAAATCCTTTGCCACATTTTGCAGTACAAAGCAATTTTTAAGTGCAGGGAGGGTGAAGGGAGGGAAGCATTAAAGATAAGAATTATATTAAGGGAAGTGGCCAACTTTGGAGCCACAGCAGCGTGACAAGATTGAGGTAGAAGAGCAGACTGATTTTTGATGTGGGATAATTTGACTTAAGACCATGACTATCACTCCCAGTTTTACATATTGTAATGAATGCAGGCATGTGGCAAGAACAGTTTGGGAGCATCTGATACATGAAAGCATGAATATCATATTAGGCACTTTTAATAGCTGGATTTTTGGTGTCTTGGGCTGTTTTTTAATAATTTCCATTGTTTTCATTCTTTCTTAAGAAGCTATAAGGGAGCTTCTGAGCTCTACAGAGTTCATTGGACACGGAAATGTAAAAACCAGTTGAACTGTTTCTGTGCTTTATGCTAGTAAATGATTTATTTTGTACAAGAGCAGCTTTTGTAAAGCTTCTCCCTAATTAAGCTACTTCAAGCCCCCTTTTGAGCTCAGTGTATTTTGGCCCAGGTTCCAGATCTGCTCAGTGCAGAGGAGGAGTTCCAGGGAGCAGATTATGGGTCTCAGACACACAAACTCCATCTGCTCCAGCCCTGACTTCAATTAGAGCATCTGAAGTTGCCCCCAGTTGCTCTGTGTCCTCAGAGACTCCCAGCTCCCTGGGAATTGGGAAAATGGAGATTTTTACCCATTGTACACATTGTTCTCAGCTGGGACCATACTCCATCCAGATGTACTGTGGTTGGGATGAGAGGGAAGAAATTGTGGCCCTTCTAGTATAATCCTACTTCACCATCACATCTGTCTCCTCTCAGCAATACCTGGTAGTCCCCAACGGTCTAATTCACGTGAGGTAAGTGGGTATTGCTCTCTCCAGACTTCATTACAATTAAGTAGTTACAAATTGTATGAAATTTTAGTCACCATACTGCAAAAGTTTCCTTAGGATATGCTTCTGAAGGAATACTTTCATAACAAGCAGAGAAGAAAGAAGTGATAGTTTCACTGAATTCAAGTGGAGATCTTTGATGTGCTGATATTCTTGATAGATTTCTGTCAAAAGCTGAAGTTCAGCTGTAACTATTTCTGTCAAAAAATATTTGAGCTGCAATGTTGGGGAGGCAAATACTAATCTTGGGATTGCAGGAAGATGCCTTTATTGAACAAACACTTATAAAAATCAACCACAGAGCAGTTCTAAATAAAATTGATATCTGCAAATACCATATTAACTTTAAAAAAAAAAAAAAGAAAAAGAAAAAAGAGAGAATCTGTTGTCCCTACTTAAGTGAAATCAAATGGTTGGTAGGATGCCCTTCTGTATCTTGTTTGCTGACATTTGAGACACTTAAAGTCACCTGTGAAGGATTCTTGCCTAAGGAGGGGTTGCACTTAAGCAGCTCTGGAAGAAGGGCTGGTGATTTGAAATTGTAAAATTACTAGAAGAAAATCTTCTTGCCTGAAGAGTCAAGGACAAACCTGGAGCTAAAGGGAATTGAATCAGAATTTTTTGGTAAATTACACTCCCAGGCTACTTTAGAAGAAAGTTTTACCGACGTAAGGAAAAATAACTCCTTGAGCTTGATGCCTACCATTTCCAGGATAGCTGGTGAGTACTTTTATTGTGAATGTGTGTATGTTTTTATGACTTGTGAGGAGATTCAGAACTTTGATCTGGTTTAACAAAATAAAATCATAGCAGGAAAGCTGAGGGAGTTGCAGAGAGGCCACGGGGGAGCTTTGTCAGTGTTGGTGGCTCTGCTCAGGAGTGTCCCTGCACAGGCTGTACAAAGAGCAGCTTTGCTGGAAGTGAAATTTCCAAACAAACGCCTCTTTCTGATCTCCAGAAGTCTGCTTTTGGATAGGGCTCCAAAGATTCTTGGTAGAATTCCCCAAACGTTCAAGAAGAAACATGCAGGTTTCTGATGGAGTTTATTCTGTCTCTAACTACTGACAAATTATTCTTGCCAGACACATCTCACACCTGAGCATGGGAAAAAAACATACATCAAAATGTTCTTTTTCTCTCTCTTTTTTTTTTTTTAATCTTAAACAAAGCAAATTAAGGGTATTTACCGTAAAATAAATCACCAGAAAAAGAAGCTTTCAGTGCCATAGTACCCAGTTCTCTACCATCAATATCCACAGAATGATATTGAGCTCTAAAATACAAATGTTAATGAAAAAGAGGATCTTAATAAAAACAGCTTTTTCATATTTAAGGGAGGTTTTGCCTTTTTTTTTTTTTCCAAGTTGCACAGTTATTGCTTTGCAAAAGCCATTAAAGGCTCCTGTAACTGCACTCTGTGTTGGAGAAGGATGTCATGTCTAAAAATGTTGTCACCTTCAAAATACTGTGAAAGTCAGGACCAAGTTATTTTAATCAGGCAGTGCTAGAAGTTGTGGGTAGAATCATAATGGGAAAAGCAACATTCACCTTTCTGTGGCTGATGCAGTAATCTCAGCTTCTCTGGGGAAAGGCTTGGGATTCCATGGATGGTGAGATTAGTGTATTACTAAAGTGTTTGGCAGCAAGAACAGCCACTATGTTAGCTCTCTAATGCATTAATAATGCTTAACATTTCCCTTTTTTACAAGTTTGTTGTACCCACACCTCCTTCACAGCAGTCAGCTCTAGATGGCTTGAGAGATGGGGAAATAGGAAGGCTTTCTTAGGAAAGTGATTGATTGGGGTGAGATTGGGGCTCCTGTAGGAAACAAAGGAAGCTGACAAGTTCATGCTTTGGAAAATGCCACTGAACACCAGTTTGATTTTCATAAAGGAAGAGACTTTCTGGTTTGAGACAGATGTGACATTGTACAGGAAAAACCTGATGGTGATTCTCAGAGGAAGGGTTAGTAAGAGGGTTGTTTTGTAGCCAACATAAAATTCAGCTTCCATCAATGGTGTCTCCACTTGGAAAGCTCTTTTTTTGTTTGGTTGGGTTTTTTTTTCCCTGCGGGGAAAATCACAATAGGTGAGAGCTGGAATAAACGAGATTTCTTATCCTTTCTTTTCCAACTGATCCCAGACCTCACAATTTATGCCTCGTGCTCCTTTCTCTCCCTTGCTCCACTCTCTGCCCCCACCAACTCTGAATTGTTAAACTGCTTCCAGTTTGGCTTTTTCACAGGCTTTGCTTTAAAGTTGTATCTTACTTGTGGAGATTCCATCCCAGATTCCCTGTACTTACTTATTTATGCATGAAAGCTGCTTCTCAGCAAAAGCACGGACCTGAGCAGGAGGTACTGTGACATGGTCAGTGTTTCCACTGCCTAATAACAGGATTGCTGGAGGGGTCAGGCCAGCACAGCAGAAGCAACACACTTTGCACAGGGCCTGGGTTGCAGAGGAGAGCTCTCCTGGGATTTATTTGCAGTCTTCCATTAACAGCATTACCATCTTGAGTCTCCTGCTGTGTGTTGCTTAACTTCTGCTCTTAAGTGAGACCCAAAGAGCATCATGTACTCACACAGCCTTAGTTATCCTGGCTACCTTGGCTGCTGCCTCCCAAGCCAAGGCTGACAATTTCTATTCTATTAGTGACCAGCTAAACAGGCTTTCATAGTCCTCTTAACTGACTTGTTGGGAGAACTGAGCTTTACCTCTTCTCTCTGGCCAATTTGCTAACAAGGCTCAGCCCTGACAGGCTGGAGAAGGATTTTCATGGCTTGGCTCAGCTCAGAGGCTTTGGAACAGCTGCCATAATACCTGAGGGCTGCTGTCAGTGCTTTCATCTCTCCTGTGAGAGCCTCCTTGTGCACGTCCAAAATAGGCACTTTTCTCATTGAAAAAAGATGAGGGAATGCTCCTTCACCATGCCCTAAACAACCTCTTCCCCTTTCCTCCTATTCTAACAAAACTATACAAGAAGCAGTGTATGGCAAGGAAAATAATGAACCTGTGTGTGGTATTTTACTCCTACTTTATGTGTATACTGTGTCAGGTATATTGAAAGGAATGGGATTTATAACACTATTATTGTTCTGATAGTTGGTCCTATCTATAGCTAATCTTATTTTTTCTCTGAGCTCCCCTGTCCTTTGCTGCACTCTGATTTGATTATTTTTTTAATGTAGCGATATCAATCTCTAGGAGGCAATGTTATGTCACAATTAGAGTTATTAGGTGGTGCTATATATAAAATGAGGCCAAAGTAACTTGATAGTTGTTTCCTTTTTTTTTGTAGCTACAGACTCATTAGAGGAGCCCCATCCACTTGTGGCAGGCAGGCCAGAGCACACCTTATTAGTGCTTAGTAGGAGAAAATCCTGGCATGCAGCACCAAAGGTTAGTTACAGATGTATTTCGTGAGAGATCTAAAGCTCTCTATATTAAACACTTGCTTTAAAGTAAAGCTGCTGAACCATGGCTCTGTATTGCAGTACCTTAAAATGCAATGATAATTACCCTCATTATGAAAACATCTCCTCATAGCTCTTGCAGTACTTGCTTCAAAAATGGGGAGTACAAAAGGGGGGAGTACACCAGGGGTGCAATCCACAGAAGTCGGGGGGGTGAAGGCTGGGAGAGCAGAATTACATCTATGGACAGCAGAAGTGGTGAAGAATGTAGCTCCCTGACTGAATCCTACTGCAAAATGCCATCTCTCAGAAAAGGTCTAATTCAGCACTCGCTAGTCACAGATTTCCCACAGTTCTCCCTGGAATCAGCACTCAGAGTCCCAGTGGTCCCTGTTTGCCTTACACAGGTCTGGACTGACCAATTAAAGGTCAGTTTTGTGTAGGTGTGTGCTTACCTGGTACTCCCTTACACACAAGTACTGCTTTTGGGAGTTTTGAGGTGACAAAGTGATAGGTGGCTTAGCTGGAAACAGAACTCATTAAAAGTTAGGTTTGTATTTCCAGCCTGTCCGTGCACACAGGGGGAAAAAAATAGTTCTTGTGTGTAGTGTGTAACCCACAGGATTTGGTTTGAAGAGCTGTATTAGCCTGGAGACAAAAGAAGGAAGCCTTAATTAGAAATAAAACAAGTAGACTTTCGACCATCCTGAATTTGGTGGGATACAGAAGAGGCCTTGAAGTAAGAAAAGTCCTTGATCTACGGAGTTTCCACAACTGCCACTGCCAGGAAAAGCTGTTATATTGAGAGAACAAAAACAGGGTATATGTCCCCACCCTGAGCAGTGGTAACATTTTCTACAGTGAGCTTCTTAGCAGAGGACAGCAGTTAGATAAGGATCAACATCTGATCCTTACAATTCAGTGGAAAACTTTGCTGACGTCTGTATGTGTTGCAGTTTGCTGTTCATTCGTAGCCTCCAGGAGCCACACGAGCTGAAAACCAGTCAGTTGGGTAATTGTGGTAATTAAAAGAGATGTAAACTTTCAAAGTAGCTGACACTTAGTCATTACACTAAGCTGTCATGCTTGACTGAGCTAACGTTAATTCCAATATCCCATTATATCTCGCTGATATCAGTTTAAAAGATATCTGCTGTGTTTCTCCAGCAACTTTCAGCTACAGTCATAAAAGTATTGATTGCAGTGTGCTTTGACAGATGTGAGATGTATTTAAGAGAAATCGTGCCATAGGTATTCTTTTACTTCAACTGCTCAATGCTGTATGGATTCCAGATATATCCTTCTGGATTTCACTGGTGAAATCCTGTGGAATCTGCCTGAGAGGTGCAAGACCAAAGAAACACCTTCTTCTCAGCTGCATTTTTAGTTTTCTTAGCATAGATCTCTTTGATTTTTTTACCTGACTACAAAGGCGATGAGGAATGGGAGAAAAAGCGGGTTCCAGCCAACTTAGCAATTTTCCTTGAGCCTTCCCCACATCCCAAGTTATAAACCTCAGCCAAAGTGAAGTCTTCTAATTGACTTCAGCAGGCTTTGATGGAGGGGCTGAGCACTGAAATTTTCTATTCCTTGGGAATTATCTACATACTTAAGAGTTATTTTATCTTGTCTTCTTGCTGGCATCCTACTGATTTCCCAATGGTGAATTATTATTTTTAAGACCTTGTTAATTTTCAGTAGATTCAGAAACCCCAACTGGTGGAAGCTGCTGGGAGCCATGAGGGAGCTATGGAAAAGTTCTCACTTGCAGGATATAAACTTTATGGAAGTGAGTGAGGTGCTCACAATAGACTTGGTTCTTATGGGTGGCTGGAGGACATGAAGTTTCTGTGTTCAACCCTTACATGATTTTTATTTTTTTTTCAAAAGTATCTCACCCTTTGCTATCTTGTAAATAAAAATAATTTTTATTAGAAAATGCATTCTCCACTTCTTCTTTTCTACATGCAGTTTTGAACCAGTTCATGTGCCTGCCCTGAAGCATGAGGAGAATTGTGGCAATTGCCCTAGGATAAGAAAACATAAAGAAAGAAAAACTTTTTATTTCCTTTAAAAAAAAAAATCTCTAAAAATCCAGCAACTTGAAAAACCCAGTAAGCCTAATTACAATGGTCTCTTTCCTTAAAATTACGTGCTAGCTTACAGCATTGCAGGAAAAAAAATGGGAGCAGGCCCCAAAACTTCCATGAGAAGTGAGAATAGTGAAATGAAAGGGCAAAAGAATTATTCATAGTTTATTTCTCTATGTTTGGCCAAAAGGACTGTGGCTCTGAGGGCTTTCATGGAGACAGGCATGCTGGCATTATGAAGAAAAGGCCAAAGTTCAGCTCTATCTAAAGATTCAAAAGCTGTCATCAGATCAATGTATGCCTTACAGTGGAGCTTGAAAAAATCGTTTCTCAGCTAATATCCTCAAGGACAAGATGTAGTTTGATTTGGCTCTTCCAGGAGGCATCTTGATTGCTTTGGAAAGCAATATTTTAAAACGGGGGTGAGGGAGGGTGGTGCAGAGTTTTATTTTTACAGCTCTGCAAATCACAGCCTCAGTCAGCCGTGAGGATGGAGACTCTCCTTCTTTCCTTAGAAAATGAATCTTGAATCTTCTATTTTATGCCTAATTGGGGATTGTTTTAACGAGTTTCTGAAAATCAGTCTGCCTTCCAAAATGGTTCAGGAGTTGTTTTTATTTGAGTTAGTGCTGCCTTCTGTTTGTTGATTTCTACACTGCAGCATAGAGGGATTTTGAACCTTTTTTGTCAACCTTTGTATTTGAATCATATGAGACAGACCCTTAATGTTGTAAACAGATTAGCTAATAAATCTTATAAAAACCTGTGTGGAAAGATGCTGGATACAACAATCCCATAGTTCAGTGTTTTCCTGTACTGAGGCATTTTGAATACCAACAATTTTCCTTTTTTTTTTTTTTTTCCTTCCCCAAACCTGATTGACACAGAAAATGAAAATGGTAAATAAATGTTCATGCTAGCTTACTGAAGGAGTGCACAGGCTTTTTGTGTGCATCCCACAGGTTATTTAATAAGATTTGTGCACAAGGCTCCCACACAGTGCTCACCCCCCGATGGGCAAATATACATGTTAGATGGCTATTTCTAAATGCAGGAGCCTAAGAGGCCTGAAGCCTATTTCTTTATTCAGTCTTTATTAGTAGTATGGAAGAAAAGGATCTCACATTTTGAAAATCTCAAATCTTCTCCCCCAACCCTACCATGGCAGCTCCAATTGATCACATTCAAATAATTGCTGATGGAGAAGTGCTTGCTTTAAAACTTCTCAGGAAAATGCTTACAGATATGTTTTGGCATGGGAATCCCCACAAAGATCTCTAAAGTAATAGGCAGCAGTTTTTTGTAGTTTGGCCTGATTGGATGTTTGGTCAAAAGGCAAATTCAGACTGCGCTCCTCATTGACTTCATTCATGAAACAAAGTATTAAAAGGGTCCTGGCTGCCCCCTCTTTTCCCTCAGAAAGGGAAGAGATCCAGTGGATTTAGTTTAAAATGTTTTAAAGTATAGCCTTGCAGAAACTAAACCAGGGACAGGATTTGAACACACCCATAATTGGCTGCAGGTGGTGGGAGAGCTGTCTCAGGGACAGTGGCATCCATTTTTATCTCTAGATTTATTACCTCGAGTGCTTCTCGAGTGCTCCTCGAGTCCCTTTGTTTGGTTTGCTCCTCTAGCTGCTAATTTTATGGATTTTTTTGGTATTTGGTGGTTTTTTTCCATTAATGGGAGGAAGTCATTTTTCTCCAGTTTTTCCTCCATCTCAAAAGACATAGTGGAAAATGTGTCTCATAATTGGAGTGTCTGGAAGGTACATCCAGTGTGCACAGCTGAACATCAGCACAGGGAATCAGAAAGAGCAGCTCCTGTACAAAAATCCTGTTAACCAGTTAAGATACTGGTGGACTGTTATATTGGATCTGGGCAAGCCAAATTTGCAGAGTTATCATTTATAATGTGAAATGCAAAAATTCATGCAGCTTAAAGGAAAAAGTAGGAGAAAATTCCTTTCTCTTCATATATGTCAATACAAAGCCTACAGTGACACAAATCAACATTGACTTTTCCATCTCTATACTGAAGTGGATTTCATCTGCCTTTTGGTAAGATGTGGAAACTCCTAGCTGCTCCAGGATGTAAATTAGACAGAAAATGTGTCTGTGAGAAAATCAAGCACATGTTTTTAATGCCTCTATTTCCTATAGGAACTTGGAATTGTATTTATTTCACTTAGAGAAGCTTAGAAACACGTTCTATTCTGGCAGGGTTGAGTATCAAGCATATCCATGAAAGTGGACTGGTTTCACCTCTAGTCCTGACTTTGTCAAATTACCTCAGGATGTAGCTTCCTGAGTCCCTGGAGCTGTGTTTTTGTCCCTCTGTCACCAGGCATGAGCTCACAGTAGTGTCCATCCTACTGAAAAAATCAACCTGGCGTCCAGCTCAAAGATATTAAAGATACTGAGAAGAAGAGAATTTGCCACTTAGCAAGGCATGTTTTTATAGTCATTTTTCTGAGTGCATCTTCAGCTTGTTGGCTTAAAGGATGCCTGTCCTCCAGATCCTGCAGTTTTATCATTTAGGGAAGTAGGAAAACAGATTTTTATAAGACTCGGTAGTTTGAATGAAGATACACTCAACAATAAAAAAATGCATCCTTAAAGGCATGGGAATCTTTCATTTAGTGTCCTGGGCAATGATACAGGGCTGATGGTTGTAATTGTTTATCACCCTTTAACGTGATCGATACAGGAGCCAACCCCAGGGCTCTCCTTCAATGCCATTGATTGGAGCAGCTCCGACTGACAGTGGCTCCGTGTACGTTACAGCTCCAGCAACATATTAACATGACTTCTGAATGGCTGAGGAGATTTAGACTCAAAGGATGCTATTCTTCACTGATTTACAGCCCTTGCAGTGTTCCTGAGGCTACGTGGAATGTAGATCAATGGGGAAGCCGGCGTAGGTGATCAACTATTCCATTACAGAGAAACATTTCCATTTTGGTGTATTTACAGAATAATGTACTTGGCTCCTCAGCTGTTACCTCTAAAGAGAAGTAGGGGTGCAACGGGGATAAAAAATAAAAACAACTACTTGTTCTTTGAACACAGTCACTTACAGAGTCATTACTTACCTTTCTCGTAGTGCCTGAGTCAGCACAAGTGCTGCACAAACATTAGAAAAGCATTTCTGGCAAACTCCCTGTCATCTGACACCAGTTCTCTGCTTGCACCTTACGTGTATGTTCTGCACTTGCTTACTTGTACTTGAAGGGTTATTTCTGTGGGTGAATTGTGAATCCTCCTGCTCAGATGGCTGTCCTCCAGCAGGAAGGTCCTGAGGCCAGTTTGCTTTGAGCAATTTCAAACTGCAGTTGGGCAAAATGCTCTCATTGGATCTATCTAATGGTAGGAACTTGCAAACAGCTGATTTCATGGCTGTGCTAAGCCTATGACACAGGCACCAGGGCGGGAGTTTGATGGTTGAGGATAACTGAAGGTGTTTTATCTGCTCTGATCCTGGAGCAGATTCAACCTTTGTTCCCCCAGGATCACAAAACAGAGCTGTGTTCTTTCAGCTTAAAGGTTTACTCTGTAATTTTTTTATTTTTTTTTTTAGTTTTCTTTGAGAGCGAGTATAAATAATGGTAGTAAATCTCCTATCTAGAAACAGCTGCCATTACACCCTCTCTCAGGTCCTCACCACTAATCAAGCTGAATGAATGGATGGTAATGGCTCAGTCCTTTATTGACAACCATTGGGTTTCTCCTCAGCCTATGCATGATGCTTGTCTGGATTAGTGTTGGAGTCTACCAAATAATCTATTAACACCTCAGGCTATTCACAGACCACCTTGAAACACTTTTAAATTATGTTTGTGGGAGTCTAGAAAAAAATGACTGTTGGAGTTGAGGAAAAAAAAAAGACTCCCCTCTTACCCTACCCAGTATAATTGTTTTTTGAGCACTGGAAAATTCAAAACAATGTTGTGGTGCCACTGGCAGCCACTGGTTGTGAAACAGGTTTGTACATGCATGGCACTGCCAGGGCCTTGGTTCATACATCAGTAGGATGGCATTCTTCCCCATGTCCCAATGCAGTTTTCAACAGGTCTGCAGGTTGTCACTGCAAAATGTCACTGCAAAATGTCCCCTCCTTGACCACTGGGAGATGCAGGTCTTGCACCACATGCACATGTTAGAAGAGAGAAAATGGCTGGGAATTTGCTGGTGCTGTTGCCACCAATCTTGGCTGGTAACAGAATAAATAATGAGAGGTGCATTTGCCCACACCGTGGATGCTGATGTAATTGTGATTCCTTTTTACTGTGTGCCTTTTCAAAGCTGGCCCATGTCGAAGTTAGAGACGTGGTACAGAGTCGCCCAGAGCATGAAAAAGCAGCTGCCCTACATCAAAAGAGTTTTGTTTCTATTTTTCTTTTCTTTGTTCTTCTTACCTCCTCAAATCACTAATCACAGGCACAGAGATGCAATCTGCCCATGGCTGTATCTACAGGTTCTCCCTGATTTGGAGTGAGAGTACACAGTGGGACCTGAGACTGGAGGTTTTGCCTTAGTTTTATATTTCATTCTGGGAATAAAACAAGAAACAACAAACTAAACAAAGGGCTAGTCAGAGCCCCAGATAAACTATTTTTGTGCACTTACATCTTGAAAATAGGTTGTTTTCCTACTTCTTTGTGTTGGTGTCTCAGATGTTAATTGCCTAATTAACAAGCTGACATGATCCCCACTGCTGAATAACTGAGCAAATTAGGATAGTGCTACATGTGTGTTACTTGAAGGACATGCTTCAGTTGGGATTTCCTTCAGCATCAGGTATCTGTGGAAACCTAATGAAACTGCTTTGTATTAAGTGCTTGTGATGATGTTTCTGACCTTTTGTGCTTCCTCTCCGTTCTTGGAAAAAGCACCTGCATTTTGGACTGACTTGCCATGCATGTAAATCACTGTAAGTGGTGAAATGACTTTTCTTGATTTGACAGAGAGCACCAAGTACTGTGCTTTTGTTCCCTACTCTACTGAATAAGAGCTGGCTAACTATACATACTGTGAGAGCTATTGTGTCACGCTGTTAAAACCTAAGGAGTTTTTTATTGGACTTTCATGCTAAATAACTTTAAAGGTACCGCCTGGTGTTTTTATATAAATTATAAATGTTTTAAAAAGACATCAGAAAAAATACTTTAATAGCACACTTTCCCACTGTGGTGTCTCACGCTACGTAAACTTTGGGTTACGACTATTTATTCCTGATCCCACCAATGATGGTCTGTTACATGGGATTCAATTGCAGTTATTTATTCAGCTTGAACAAAAGATTTCTTTAGATATTTGGTCTTGTAGCATTCATTCTTATTTTGTAGGTTTGGTGGGAAACACCTACAAATATGATCTTTGCTGCAGTACCCCAGATAGTAGTTGTGAGACGTGGCATAAAGACCATCATAAAATAAAATCACTGCAGTTTTGGAGAGGAACAAGGAGTTTTCCATGAGTTTGATCTTGCTCAATTTTACATGGAGCTCTGAAACTACCAACTCTGGTATTCAAAACTGCATGAATATGAGGAGTGCAGACCTGCAGCAGATCTGGAAGGTCGGGTTCTGCAGGGGAACTGTGGTTCTCCCACTGAAACAGGAACCCAGTGGCTGATGCACCTGCTGAAGGCTCCCTGGTAAATTTGTAAACTGTAGATACAACACACCCCATCACCTGAACCCCTGGAAGTGTCTGCAGCCCTTGTGGTGACTCAAGGTAACAAACATCTGCTAAAAGCAGTTTCCCTGAGGTTTAAGGGGATCTGTATCAGCTCACACTCTCTGCAGGCAAGGAGCACACCCGGGTGCTCCCCCGTCAGCCCGGTGTAACCAGTTGGGCTACAGTGACGACTTCGAGTCTGAAATGCAAATTGCTGATGCTCTTTGGTGATAAATGTCCTAGGGTCATGGAGCGTTTCTTATTTCCCTTTTATGTGAGGGGATTTGCTCGTTATCCTTCCTCCAAGGGTTGTTTCAGAACTGTCTCTGATAACTCCTAGGACAGGAGAGGCGGAAAACCTCCCTACTCCAGGCGAAGGTGGTGAGTGAGCTCCTCAGGGCTCTGCGGGCGGCCGAGGACAGGCAGCACCACTTCTCACCCCACCACAGGCACGAGGGGGAGTTGTATGGGTTTTTTTTTTTTTCATTTTCTGTATTGAGCTGTGCTGCCCTGGAGGGAAGAGTCGTGTTGGCACTTCTGAAAATGGCAGAGAGAAAAGCAGGCTGACAAAATCCACTTGCACACTTGTAGGTGATGTGTGACAGGCTGGGCCGTGTTGTCCTGGGAAAGGTTACATGTTCATTGTTCTACCCCTTAAACAGGGCTAAGGCACTGCCACAGGGCAAAAGTTTCTTGCCTTTTAAACTTAATTGTTTTATCCAGGCCATCTTTCTTCCTCTGCTTTTCTGCTTTCCTCACTAATGCTGACTTCAGCATAATCCCTTGTACCCCTTCTAATGACTGTGTGGTCTTTCATACAAAAGTCTTCATGTGTGCTGGGCTTAGGTACATAGAGTTAACTGCAGTTAGTAATGGAGCATCAGGTAGGAAGGAGGATACTTTGATCCATCATTTCCAGTGTGGTCCATAGCCTCCAGGTGGAAGTTGCCTGGTGGTGAAGCCGGATCATTTCTACACTGCTGGGTTTGGTGGTGGGGTCACTGGTGAACAATAATAAAACTGGAAGACAGAGAAAAGCTTACTCCAAAATATTTGCATAACACTGGCCAAGGTGGTTTTGTGATTTCAACAACAAAGGAGACCTGCAAGGTAGCTGGGTGTTTGATTCTAAATAAGGAGTTTTCCTAGAACAGGTATTTATTTGCTGCATATAACTCTTGTGATCATCACCTGTGCATGGGTTTACAGTGCATTGCAGATCAAAGTAGTATTTCTGATGGCCTTGAAAACCACAGCCTGGAATGAGATAATATCTGCAAATGATGCATTGTAACTGTTGACAGGGGAAAACTGTTTTGCAATCTTGTACAGCAAAAATAAATTAAAAAAGCAATCACAGAACTTGCAAATGTAACAATCCTGCAAATATTATTTCTCTTTGCCTTCCTATTTATTCATACATTTGTAAATGCCAAAATGTCTTTTATCTGCCCTTTCTCAAGGGCAGATCCCTAGTGTCATAGTAATTGAAAATTAAGAATTTACAGTATCGTAATTAAATTCTACCCTTTGAACTCTTGTAGACTCTAACTGCATATTAACAACTTCCCACTCAGATCATGAGTGGCAAGGAGTATTTTGAATACCAACTGCTGCAAGATAACATAACAAGCTCTGACAGCTCCCTAATTGCCAAACTACCCACTAGTTAAAAACTCTTTCATACTGTAGCGATTCTCTTCCTTGCACATAAGTCAAAAGGTATAACTAATTTGTCCTTTAATTGATATCTATATTGCTGTTTAAATAAAGGGCACATACTCCCCCAATATGCTTAAGTATTAATTTGTCACCTATGAACTGAATTTGGAAAATAATTGGAATGACTGTAAAGTATTTTTTCATTGATTTTTATCACTTTTACCAGGAAACATTTATGTCTGATTTGATCATTAGTCCTGTTTAGTGATTGGCAAATCAGGTAAAGTGATCCTAAGCAAAGCTGAAGTTCAAATGCTTCTGTACCTATAACAAGATTCCCACTGGTGCCTGTCCCAGTGCTTATGGCTGGGTTGCCAAACAATAAATAATTAAGCTTAAAAAGAGGTTGCAGAGCCACGATGTGGGCAGACATCACCTGGAGAACAGCTGAGGGAACCAAGTCCTGCCTGCAGTAGAACACCCTGTCCCTAGTCTGTAATCCCATCAGGCTCATGCTGGTGGCTTTTTCCCCACACCAAGGATGGGGTGAAGGCACTGCTGAGCTCAGCCACCCCAGACCCCACCACAACTGGCGCCCTCTCCAGCACTCATTGCCACCTCTCTTCTTTTCCTTTTGCTGGCTGCAATTTAGGGGGAAAAGAAAAGGAAAGAAAAAAAAAAAAAAGAGGTTCTGGTGGCTTGCCAGTTTGGAAGGAAGAGTGGGAAGGTGATATGGAAGCTGCTGTAACTAGATTTTCAGCACAGACACAAAAAGCAAATTCTGGGTGGGTCTGAAGGTGGAAGAGGGTAAAAACAGGATGTTCTGCTCTTAGGAGTGCAGTTATTTACAGAAGAGGCGGGGGCATCCAGAAGATGCTCCCAGGACTGCTGTGCAGCCTCTCTGAAGGAGGCAGCTCGCAGAGATCAATACACGTGTCTGCCTGAAGCGCTGCTGGAGGAATGTGCCTCACTCCCAGGGCTATTAATGAAAATGCTGTGGGTTGCTGAACAACTTCTGTCTTTCTGTTCTTTAGCATTTTGTGATCGTGTCATGATTGAAGTCTTTGCTTAAATTGCAGACAGAGGAGGTGGGAGACCACTAATGATGCTGGTTTGGGGACATTCCTCATGCTGTGTAAATACCCCTCAGAGAACTACTGTAGGCAAAGATAGTAAATGCTGGTTTCATTTCTGCTTTTCTCTTTTGTTCAATACCTGGCATGAATTTAATGGGAATTTTGCATTCAGTGCATGTAAATACAATGGGATATTTTGATGATGATGACTAAAATTCCCTACATTATTTAGGTAGCTAAAGATGCAGGCAAGTGCTTCTGAGAGCATCACTCTGTGCCTCTCTCCATCAAAGCTCCAGCAAGAGAAGAGGTTCAAATGAACTCATACATCCTAGCTGTAGCTTAAATTTACTCCATCCTTCTCCTGTGCCTCTCCTGATACAGAAAACAGACTCCATTTCTGACAAAAATCTTTTACCTTCAACAATACCACATCCTTTGCATGTATTCCTTTAATGATCACCACTGAATTCAAACTGCTTGCATTCAGTCCCTGAATGGCACAACAGATCTATGCTCTTACAGCACACAAACAAATTTGAGTTCTCTGAAGCACAAAAGAAGCCTCAAAATGTTTTTCAAAACTTCTTTTTCATGCTTCAGTTTCTCAAAATGGCAGCACAGAACATTATTGATCTATTTAAGAAGTCTCCCCAGAGCAGAAAAATAACAAGCTACCCAGAAAAAGAATAAGGTGACCTGAGTGTAAGTTATTCAAGAGAATCATTAATTAAAACTTTAAATTATTTTAGCAATCATTTTTTTTCTTTGTAAGGAATTTCTGGGTCATGCTTTTTATTCTGACCAAAGCAGAGTCTGAGCTACCTCCAACTCAGAGCTGTAACAATGAGGAAAAATGTAATTTATAAGAGTGCCTGATTAAAAAAAAAAAAGAAAGAAAAAAAGGCATTGTGGCTGTATCTGTCATTAAAATAGTTTTAACTACCTGCATTGCTAGTAAGAAATTCCTTTGTATGCTTACTTTTCCACTAAATTGAGAGAGAAAATATTGGTACAATCTAACAGAAGAATGGCTGACAATTTTTGAGATTTTGGTAAACATTCGCTCATGCCAAGTCCCCAAAAATCATTAATGAGTAAGTCAAGAGCTGAAATACAGACCTGACACAGATTAGTGTGGAGAGGAAGAGATGATGCTCACTCAAGTGACCTATAGGTGGATATTCTGGGATGAATATTATCCCAAGTGCACGTTACTGTTCTGTACAGTATGTTTGCTGTATGTGATGTGTGCAGGTCCGCTGGTTTGGTTACAGAAAATCTAATGAAATTCATCTCTGTGCCTCCCAAAAGAAGGAATATTTCTATGTAAAGCATAGTAGAAAGTTTATATTCATGTGGTTTTCCCACTGCTTCTGTGTTTGCTTTGGACCATTTTGAAATCTCTTCCCTGTGGGTTGTTTGAAACTCCTCGTGTGAAAGATGTGTTGCCTTAATGTCTTTGTGGGGTGACAAGCTGGTCATGGCCCATCAAAATAACTCTCAGAACAAAACTGGTAGAAGCAGGTGGAGGGAGGGAAGTGAGCAGATACCACTGGTTTAATGAAAAACCAATTCTCTCTGCTTCTCTGGATACAACCACCTGGCTTTTTGTATCGACTGCTGAAATGTTCTGTAATTGTGTAAAAGAGACCTCTAGACAGAAATCTATTTTTTTGTTCCTTCTCTCCTTTGTATTAAGTGAGCTCTTTTGTAATGTTACTTTTTATAGCCTATAATCATGGTAATTATGTTTTGTTGAATCTTTCACAGTAGTCTAACATTTAGTAACATTTATCTCGCTGTGCTGGGACTTGAAATCTTCCCTGCCATCAGATGCTAATACAGTTATATTGTTGTGGCAATATGGGAGCTCAGCCTAAGTGCAGTTGCTACTTGTTACTGTTGTTACCTTTGGCAAATTATTTCTGGTTATTACAAGTAGCTGAAATCCGAAGGTCAGTGTTAAGCAAACCGTGAAGAAGATCTGAGCAATAGATATGTTTGAATATCCAAGTAAAACACATAGTTGTTGGGATTGCTAATGCATTGGTCAGCATCCAGCAGTCAACAGGGCTTGCTTTCTGCACTGTGCTCATTGCAATGATGATTTTTGTTGAAGATCCCCTTGTGTGCTTTTCAACAGAATGTGTGTGTGTCCAAAGCTAACTCAACCAAAGACATTCTCCTAAATGGTAATATTGGTATAGTCTTGTCAGCTTATTTCTATAAATGCTAGACTAGAAAGCATCCTGGTATCATCAGATCAACAAAGGGAGGTATCTCAGAGGAAAGAAGTTTGGAGTACAAACATTGTGGTTTCTGTGACATACTCTGGGAGAGGGAAATGCATATCCCTTTCTCTCCCTGTCATCTGCTCACTTTCTCTCTCACTTTATGACTGGTATTGCACTCTGTGCTGTAAACAATCACCATTAAACTCAATTGAGGCACTTCCAGATAACAGCAGAACTTACACCAACTGTTTATTTCTTGTTATGCTTCTCCAGCCTGGCTTGCTGCCATCATTCCAAGGCAACATCCTCAGCTGGCAAAAATCAGCTGAGTAAATTTGTGTCAGTTAGGCTGTACCGTGTAATAAATGTACTTTTATGAAATGTCTGTCGAGTTGTCAGGTGCTTGAGCTGGTTGTTGAGAAATCACAGATCCTGGATTGTCAGTGAGAAAGACACGATAGGCCCTAGACCACGTCTGCTACTCATAGCTCAGTAAGTTCCAGCATGGACCTTACTGGTTTCATGTTCACATAAGGCTGGAATAAGCTGGAGTAAGACTGATCAAATGACTGATATTTGGCTAAAAGCATTGCTGCTACTTCTTTTACTCTTCCTGGTACAACCTTCTCTCAGATGCTCATTAGCTGGGAAATGCAGTCACTAGAGTCTCTGCCCTGAGGCGAATCCTGTGATACACCCTGTGCACTTAAGAGGGAGAGATTCCTTCAACAGGAGAGCAAAGTGAGCAGTGATGCTCCTGCCTTCAAGAGGATGACACAACAATGGTTCAGAGCAGTATAATTTTGAGCTTTTGTGGGTTTTATGTGACAGAACTGAAAGCCTTTTGAAGTCTTCTATCTGTATTTCCATGTGGACCCAACGAGTCCACGTTGCACCCAGGAGGGGTGGCTGAGGGACAGCTCCTCTTAGCTTTGCAGAGTAGGGCACTCAGAGCAGCACAGAAACTCAGAGAGGGCTGACCTGACATCATCTGTAATTGTAAATTGTATTTTAAACTACTGTAAAGGGAAATGGGTTTCAATGAAGACAGGTTGCCACGTGTAGCATATGCTGTGCCATGAGTGTTTAACTCAATGACCCTTGTGGGTCCCTTCCATCTCAGCACATTCTGTGGCAAGAAGCATCTCATCACCCTTTGCAGCTCCTCCAGGCATCAACTGGCATTTTTCACCAAGAAGTTGTTCCTCCTCCAGGCTTCAGGCTTTTATGAACTTGTCATCCTTTCTGTCTGGAGACATGACCATTTCTCCCTATAGGTTTTGGGTTTGACTCAGTGAGAGGGAAACTGAACTTCATGTTTCCTCATGGGGAGCATGAGGATTTGTGACCTGCTGGCAGCAAGGTGATCTTTGGAGTAGAGCTCTAAGGCAACACAACAGAGGGAGCCCTGAGATGCAGTGTAACCATGGTAAATGATTTTTTTTGTTGTTGTTAG
The DNA here is from genome assembly GCF_001604755.1 of Lepidothrix coronata. Taxonomy (NCBI): domain Eukaryota; kingdom Metazoa; phylum Chordata; class Aves; order Passeriformes; family Pipridae; genus Lepidothrix; species Lepidothrix coronata. The sequence continues at coordinate 218,692 of NW_016690429.1, forward strand.
GACATTGTTCGGCTGCCGTTGATGCTGTTGCTGATGCTTTCAAGAAGAGCCCGGTGGTGCTCTGGGATATACAACTTTCTTTCCCCCAGAATAGCTGGCTTGGCATGAAATCTCTCAGTTCTCTGTTCACCAATAGAGTCCCCGTGCCTCCAAATTTTATAAAGGAGCAATAATGTGTGCAGCATCTGATTGTAGAGCTTTGTGCTGCAACAAACTTGTAATGTAAGAAAAGTCATTATTGATTTCTAGTGCTATTCAAGTTTCTTTGCCTTCCCACCACTGTGCTTCAGTGCTTCTGACAAGCAATTGGCTCTCAGGTTCTGGAGTAAGAATGAAAAAGACAAATTCAATACAAGATTTGAGCATCAGTGTAAGGATTGGGTAAAATTCAGGTGCCTGTGTCTGAAACTGCAACTCTGGAAGCTCATCCAGCTACCCACTCTGGGGATACCTAAATGCTTTGGTTTAACAGCATGCCTCAAGTGACTGGAGAAAATGTGCCAGTATTTCTGGAAGCAGGGTCCAGAATCCAGGGTTTCTACATTTCCAGAGGTAGTTATCAGCTTTCCTGTTATCTGCACTCCCCAGGAGCATTGGGATGCTCTGCCAGTGGTTTAGTGACCAGGGTGCTCAGCAGAGGTGGGTGATGAGGACACCTGGGCCTCTGCTTTGCTGGTTGAATACTTCAGCTACAAAACTTCTGTGCAATAAGAAGGAAAGCTCCAGCAGCATCAGCTTTAGCTTTTTAGCTTTAAAAGCTAAAGGACTGATTGGAGCCCATGCTCTGAAAGAAGGGCTATGGATACATGTGTTCAGAGAGGGCCCTGCGTGAGACTTTACCACAGAAAAGAGCTGCGAGTGGGGCATTTGGCAAGTAGGGGTTAAGTCTTACATCTGACCCAATTCTGCTGATGTCTGGCTGGCCAAAAGCACTGATTTCAGATGCTCCAAACATGGCATGTTTCATACTCATTTGAATGTGTAACTGTAGGAGTTGTAGCACTGAAGTACTTTACTAGATCTGCTCAAAAATTTATAATATTTTTCTTGCATTTTATCTGTCCAATAAATTCTTCCTCCCTTCATGCTTTCTAGTGGTTCTCTTAAAAACATCTGAGAAATATTATCTACCTATATATCATTGAAGGACAAATGCAAGTTGCAGCATCAACCATAATTATTCACTTGTGTTTCTTGAAATGCCACTTTTAGCCAGTTTTGCACATTTTACAAATGCCTTCCATGCCAAATCATCCATGGAAATACAAATCATCTCAATTGTTAAATTCATTAACCTAACAAACTGTGGACTAAAAGCCACATTTAAAGCATGCATCCTAAATAGTATTCTCATTATGTGGAATCAGATTAGTCCCTAATCAAATTTGACTTGGAGCTTGGAGCAAAAGGTAATGGAGTATGACCCCTGATGTAAAACAAGGATAGGTGAAGTAAGTGTCTAGCACTGTGATACCTCCATTTTGTACTGTGCCAACTAATTCCATCCCTTCCGAGCGTTTTCAACATTTTGTAAACAGATTTGTACTTGTTTAGCTCCTTACCTCAGCTTCTGACACACACATGACATCTGCTAAGAAATTTACAGATATTTGTCCCAGCAGCTTGATGTTTTTGCACATTCATGTCACTGATGTAACTTTAATAGCATGGACCAATAATAATTATCAGGTCTATTATTGTTGTGCCAACAGACTGAGCATTGATGGGACACCGTGGTTTGAGACAGTACAGACAGAACAGAAGAACATCTCTGCTTCAGAAAGTTTGCTGTATAAATAGAAAAGGCAGAACAGGATAGAACATGCAAACAGAAGGGAAAAAAGGCTAAATAGAGACAAATGTACCAGTCAATTATTTCCCTCCCAGAAAACTGCAGAGAGATGAGGACAGAGATTCACAATAGAGAGGAGAGAAAGGACAGAGAACAGAATGCACCATGAAGAGGTGTGCACCAGACCTATGAGTGGGATGTTGCAGTCTTAGTTAACCCGCTCCATTGCCCTATTTATTTCATGCACAAGTATTCAGCGTGTTTTTAAAAAATCAACATCTGTCCTATAATTATTGTAAATCACCTGCATACAAATGACAAACGAAGGTCTGTGTTGAGGTTTTCTGCTGTCTTTTAAATCCTTCCTTTTTGAAAAACTGGTTTTTTTTTTCCAAAGGATGCTTTCTTAGAGCATCCTTTGAAACCGTCCCGTTTCACGCGCTGCCATTCGCAATTCTTTCATTTGTCAGCTACTCATTGACTAGTTAAAACTGTAGCTATTCATGTGGTAAATAAATAAAAATAATAAAAAAAAGATAGTCCTTCTGATGCTCAGAAGCTCCAAACAAGGACTGTCAGCTCTTTGGAAAGCAAGAGGCAAATAGTTTTAAAAGTGTGGTCAAGGACATGACGTGAGGTTACCGCAAAGCAATTTAGCAGATAAGAGTGTGTGTGACGGTGCTGGGGTCATTGCAAGCCTGTCCATGTGCTGTCACCAGGCTGATTTGTGATGGAGTTTCAGACACCTAAGATTTGTGGCTGTCTGTCTGCAGCAGTTAGTGCTCTTTCAAGGTCCTGTGCATATTGTCCTGCAGCGGGGCAATATACAGCACCTTATTTCACCTGCTCACAGCAATGGACTTGACTGACTGTAGCACCTTCATTGTGTGACTCTAAAAACAATCTCAGCAAGATGTTTGGTGGGTGTATGTGTGTCACAGACACCTCAAATCCATCATTAGTAATCTGGTGCAGACCAGTCTTTGTTAATGAAAGGGTGAGGACTGAATTAGTGCAAATTACAGTGGTTTTTCATAACTTGTACATGAAACTAAGATCACTTTTTCTTTGTTCCCCTGCAGAATTAAAAAAGTCATCCATTTGCTTTTCCTCTTTTCTGGTAGTTTCTTTTCTTCAATCTTCTCCAAAAAAAATTGGAAGTTAAAAAAAGCTACTCAGACCAGACTCTTCAGACAGGCCCAGTAAATGAATGGGATGCCAGGCTCTCTTATGATTCTCTTTTTAAAGATACCAAAGTTTTAGATTTTTTACTTTTTGCCCCTTTTAAGTAAATGGGAGTTTTGATTTTGACTTCAATAAGGTCTGTCTTTCTTCTTCTGGAAGAAAATGTGGTTATGTAATTTGAACTTGTATCAAAACCTTTCTGCTTGCTAAAATAAAAGACCCTGTTTCTGCCAGTTTAACACTTACCCACAAGTAGTCTTTGTGGTGACTTCTGGAGTGTTATTTCCTATCAGCATCCAGGCAAGAATTTGGCTTCAGTAAATTGCTTTGAGTTGAGAAGGAGAACACAACATGAGATTGGAAAAATGGTGGGGATAGAAAATAGTACAAACCCTGAGTGAACACAACCCAGTAGCTGCTCTGTAGCTCGTTCACAGCTCCTGATCAAAATCCAGGTTGCACCTGGAGTATCTGGTTCAGTTGACATATCTGCTGGGAGAAAACTCAGATTACTTTCTTATCCCACACCTCTGTGTCTTTTACCATATGGTCATTCCCATCCAAGTCTTCACCCAATCCACGAGAAGCTGCTGTTTCAACACAGAAGAATTCTTGGGAATTACTTACCTGTGCTGCAAAGGAGGATGCACAGCTCCAAATCCCAGCATCAGCACATGCACAAGGCATAAAAACTGTCCCTGCAGGCAGACACGGGGTAATATGTCATCAAATAAGAGAAGATGCATTTTGAAGATACAAGGAGTTTGCTTGTTCCGGGGGCCCCTTCTTAGGAAATCTTTTGAAAAATTGAAGTGTAATAAGGAAAGTCTCCTCTTCCCATTGCTCTGCCTCTTTGAGGTGCTAAGAGGTGTTTTACTGCTTTCTTTAGAAACTGAACTGATGATACCTTCAGGTCTTGGCCACTATTTTACTGGCCAAATAATAAATTAGTTGAAAAATAGGAGCTAGCTGGGGAGAAAAGAATTTGGGTCAAATCTTATAAATAGCTCCTGATGAAAAATACAGGAACAAGTGAGAATTGAAAACCAGTTCATGGGAAATGCCAAAATGTTTCATTTCAGTGCTTTAATGATTCAACTTCTGAACTTTTTGCTTCAAATCAGCATTTTCAGTTTAAAAAAAAAAAAAAAGAAAAGCTCTACACACAAAAAGTTGAATCAGTGATTTGTTCAGGAGTTAAATAAACCGAAAACATAATAAAATATTTTTTTTTTTAGGTTCAATGAAGCATTTTAGATTGTGCCTATTCTAAATGCAGAGGTTTTGTTGTTGTTGAAATAGCATATATATTTTGACCTAAACCAATTTCCTTCTCAAGCTGGAAAACTGAAGAAGCTATTTTTTCTCTCTCCTTCTTCTTGTTCCAGCATTCTTGAAGCCCTACATTTCTTTAGCAGACTTTTTGAGAGTGGACAGGCTTTCCTGGAAGCAAATCTATCTCCCTGGGATTAGAAAGAATTTTTTTCTGCTGAAATATTTTGCACATGTGTTCTTCCTGGGGCAGACTGGAAATACTTTGCAGAACACTTTCCTTGGACATGCACTCAATTCTATGTGTATCTTTGTTAAAGCTTTGATTATTATGGCAAATGTAGGATTTAAATTCCTATAATATTTTGTGAGCAGTGGAAACATATCCTTTGCCTCTGAACTACAGACTTGAGAGTCCAACAATGTGTGTTTACAAACCACCAAAGCTCTCAGGTTAACACTGGTTAATCAGGTTTACAGCAGAACCCCTGCAATCACATCCACGTCTTTTCCAGCTAAGTTGGCTCCTGGTTGAAAAATACACCTCTAAAAGCTGCACTGATGCTTTCAGTGATGTCCAGACACTATAAAAGTTCAGTGCCACACTATGGTATCCTTATCTCTCACTCTAGTGTCCTTATCTCTTTCAATAGTATTGAAAAATACTTCAGGACTGTGAAGAGCATGGAGTTGCATGGAAGGAAAAGGCAATAATTGAATGTTTTTGCTCAGGATTCAGCTGTTCAAGTGTGTGTCACATCTATTGCTTTTTTTGCTCTGTGTAACTTGCACACTCTGAAAATGGAAAAAAAAAACCCAGCACCTATCTAAGGACATCTCTTGAGGTCCTCTTATGATGGCTGAGAGCGAGAGGTGGAAAGGAAGGCTGGATAACCGAAAAGAGGGCAGCTGCTGCTGTCCTAGTTACAGTATTTGCCTTTTAGATTTCTCATCTGAGCTGGGACTGAGTGTACTGGGGGATGAGATGCAGGGAAGCTGAAGTCACCTGGGGTCCAGCATCGAGCTCACAGCCCCACCAGGCTCAGGCTCACACCCAGAGGGTCTGGCATGAAGACAAATTAGCCCCAAAACTCTGATGTCAGTGATGTTGTCTCTGTTGCTCTTCTCCAGCATAGCTGAGCTCTAAAATGCAGCCCCCAGTCATACAGATGAGTGCTGTGGCTCTGGTGAGCCTCACCTGGGCATTCATGTGCCTTCACAGTGCAGGATTCCTTTTAATTCAGTCTTTGTGCCATCTTGCCATTTTTCTGTTTGGGAAGAGACAGCTCCATAGCTGAAATCAAATTTCTGCCTGCTCTCTGCTGCTCTGCTGAGATTTTGAGCATGAGGAGGAAAAGGGAGGAGAGAAGAATCTAGACTTTTGTGATATTATGGGGGAAGGAAATAGATTAAGACAAAAAATAAGATTTGCGTGAATTTACTGTAAGTTAGAGTAAAACATTTCATAGATATATGAATGTTATTATCTAGATCAAGAGTGTTATATGGAAATATCATTTAAGTTTCATGCCCAAGTCCCAGTTTAACTTCTGCTAAGTCAATAGAAAAGATTGCAGACTGTTGAATGTAAGTGAGATGTAGGTCTATAAAAGAGGTTTTCTTTTCACAGGGGACATTGCTTTGCTGCTTGTACTCTTTGTTTCTTAGGAATGCCTCTCAGAGGTACTCCCTCTCTCATTTCTGTCGTCAGAGACATGTGATTAATGATCTCTTTTTAAGTTTTATTATTCAATTCAGCTCACTAATCCAGTACACATGTGCATAGTACTGAAAACCTGAATTGTCACCACATTCATCCAGGGTGGTATATGTAGACTTGCAACTATCCTGGAATCTGACAAATCAAATCATTTTAATGAACCACAGCAAACAGTTCATGTTGAAACAGCTGTAAGCACAATATGCAAATCATGTTTACTGGTAGCTTATGCTCCAGAGAAATAATCTTCATATGACTGCTTTATTATTTACAGTAGTTCCAAAATTTAATTTTAGTCAACATTGACAGATGCCATCCATGTTAATAGTTGGGCTGCTATATATGGAAAATGCTAAGCATATGCAGAGATCTCATGTTTGTGAGTTGATAATGTGGTTGACAAATGGGTTTAACAATATCCACTCATTTCTGAGCAGTTGGCTAAAATTCACCTGAGGTCTGTGGCAACAGAGTGAAGAGGAAGGTCAGAGGAATATGAATGAAGATGAAATAAAAGAATTACTCCAGAGAGCAGTGGGTATAATAAAAGCATGACAGAGGATGATTAATTATATTTTAGAGTCAGATAATTCCCAGAGAATATGCATGCATGATAAAACTTCCTAACCTTTCGAGTTGTAATTAAATGAGAGATACACTAATCTGACCAAGTAGGGACTATTCTATCCCTAAAACAGCACTAATGCATATATTAAAAATGTGTTATTTTGAATAAGCAGTCCTACCTGGCATGAATAAAGTCAGAGGCAATAATGCAAAAGACAGAACTGAGAGTAAAAGAGCTAAATTAAAAGAGAACTAAAGGAGATTTTGAGATGTGAATTGCATTGTGTAAGATGCAAGGAATAGAATTAGTAGGAGCAACTATGGCTGGAAGATAGGGATGAAATCCTCCAAAAATTTTCTCTGCTTTTCATTCTGTGGCCTTTGTTTTGAAGATGCTCACTTAAGCCTTTGCATACTTGCTGTCAATTGAGTTTGATGATTCTATCAAAAGCAACATGAAATCAGGTCTTGAATGGTTGGCAAGTTGATTTAGATAAAAAAGAATTGAGTGTAAACTAGTTCATATGTATTCAGTGAAAGTAACCATGGATCATAAAGAGCATGATTTCTCTTCCATTGCTTATTGCAGTTCAAAAAGTATCTGAAACTCTTTCTGATCTTGACACCAGCAGAACTGCTTCTTTAAGTGAAATCTCAGAGCAGGTAGGCAGGAGCTGTTCTGGATTGCATGAGGATGGATCTTCAGATTGCAATTATTTTCCACTTAACTCTCTTCCTTAGCAGCAATTACTGAGGTGCTGGAATCTCAGGTACAAAACCACAGCGCTTTAACTTTTAATTAACCCAAAAGGAAGAGCTTAAAGACAATGAGCCGTGTCCCCCTCTTTAGTGAACTTCACTTTGGTAGGAGTCAATATGTTCATTTATAGTTAATTCTACAAGAGCTATTACAACCCCCCCTTTTCCTACCTTGCTTTTGAGTGCACACTCTTGAGTGCCATCACATGGCACATGCAGGACAACCAGAGGATCAGACCCAGCCAGTGTGGGTTTAGAAAAGACAGGTCCTTCTGGAGTGCCTTGATCTTCTATGACAAGGTGACCTGTTTGGTGGATGAGGGAAAGGCCGTGGATGTCACCTACCTAGAGATTAGTAAAGCCTTTGGCACAGTTTCCCACAACATTCTCCTGGAGAAACTGGCTGCTCATGGCTTGGATGGGAGAACTGTTCACTGGGTGTGAAGCTGGCTGGTTGGCCAGGCCCAGGGAGGGGTGGGGAATGGTCCTACATTCATCTGGGGCTGGTCACCAGTGGGTGACCAGGGCTCAGTACTGGAGCCAGACCTGTTTAATATATTTATTGGTCATCAGGAGAAGGGACTTGAAGGCGCCCTCAGCAACTTGGCAGATGGCACCAAGTTGGGTGGGAGTGTCGATCTGCTTGAGGGTGGGAAGGC